>NC_088199.1:406076-558543 GCF_028769735.1 Zonotrichia leucophrys gambelii | reverse complement strand
CTCCCAGAGTCTAGAGAAAATTGGCTGATGTGGTTGCCAAGCCACTCTTCGTGAAATTTGAAAAGTCATGACAGATGAAGTCCCAGGTGACTGGAAAAAGGGAAACACTGCACCCATCTTAAAAAAGGGTAGAAAAGAGGACCCTGGGAACTACCACTCTGTCAGCCTCACCTCTGTGCCTGGGAAGATCCTGGAACAGATCCTCCTAGAAGCTCTGCTAAGGCACATGGAGGACAGGGAGGTGATTCAAGACAGCCAGCCCAGCTTCACGAAGGACAAGTCCTGCCTGACCAACCCAGTGGCCTTCTATGATGGAGTGTCTACATCAGTGGACAAGGAAAGGGCTGCAGATGTCATTTATCTGGACTTCTGTAAAGCCTTTGACACAGTCCCCCACAACATCATTCTCTCTAAATTGGAGAGATAGATTTGATGGGTGAACTGTTTGATGGATAAAAAAGTGATTGGACAGTCACATCCAGAGGGTAGTGGTCACCAGTTCAGAGTCCCAATGGACATTGGTGACAACTGGTGTCCCTCCAAGGATCTGTATTGCAACCAGTGTTAATTAAAATCTTCTATATTGACATAGACAAAGGGATCAAATGCACCCTGAGCAAATTTTCAGATGACACCAAACTAATGGTGCAGTTGACACACCTGAGGGATGGGATCCAATGATTTATCTCTCTGGAAAAGGAGTACCTGCAAAGAAGTTCTCTCATAAAGCCAGCAGATTCATAAAAAAAGGACCATAAGCTCTTATTGCTATACCCATATTTTATATCACTTGTAGTCATTGCCTGGGCAATCACCAACTGTATGAAGTTTTAAAAAGGCAACTGCCAGATTCTGTACCTGAGACGAGGCAACCCTGGATATATGGATAGACTGGGGAACAAGAGGCTGGAGACCAGCACTGTGGAAAGGGACCTGGGGATCCTGGTTGATGGCAAGTTGAATGAGTCAGCAGTGTGTCCTGTCAGCCAGGAGGTCCAACTGGGATGTCATGGGTTGACACTGGCCAGATGCCAGGCACCCACCAAAGCCACTCACTCACTCCCCTCTGCAGCTGGACAGGGGAGAGAAAGTTTAATAAAGGGTTCATGGGTTGAGATAAGGACCAGGAGAGAGCACTCATCAAATGCCATCATGGGCAAAACAGGCTCAACGTAGAGATATGCATTGAATTTATTAGACTAACAAAATCAGAGCAAGATAATGAGAAGTTAAATAAAACCTTAAAAGTATCTTTCCCACAACCCTCCCTCTTTCAATCTCTGCTTCCTACCCCAACTGTAGCATTAGCATTAGCAATAATCAAGTTATAATAAGCGGCCCAGCTCAGCTCCATGAACCAGCCTCTGGGCTGACTGACAGAATCTGACAGAGCCAATGGGAGCTCTCCTAAAATACAAGTATTTGACTGGTTAAGAGTCTGTGGGGCGTAGAGTTTAGACCAATGTCTGTGAAGCACCAGGAGT
Organism: Zonotrichia leucophrys gambelii; assembly: GCF_028769735.1. Taxonomy (NCBI): domain Eukaryota; kingdom Metazoa; phylum Chordata; class Aves; order Passeriformes; family Passerellidae; genus Zonotrichia; species Zonotrichia leucophrys. The sequence continues at coordinate 557,059 of NC_088199.1, read as the reverse complement.
TTTGAATTGTCTATAAAAGGATGTCGGAGACAATAAACGAGGCTGTTTTTCTGAGGAAACACACGTGAGTCTGTCTTATGTCTCAAGCATAGGAATACTGTCACAGACATATTTTATGAAAAATCCTTTTGCCAGGATCTTTTCTCCTGAGAAGCTGAGAAGCTTCAGCTTCTCCATGTTTTGCTGCTTTGGAATGTGATTTGGAGAATTGTTTACCCAGCATGTGAAATGTTTTTTACTAGATGATGAATGACAGCCACCTGTGTTGAGGCTGTTAGCAGTCACAAGATTTTATTATCATTCCTTTCTATTCCTTGCTAGCCTTCTGATGAAATCCTTTCTTCTATTCTTTTAGTATCGTTTTAATATATCATTTTCTTTTAATATAATATCAATAATAAAATAATAAATCAGCCTTCTGAAACATGAAGTCAAGATTCTCATCTCTTCTCTCATCCTGATGTTATAAATGGTCAAATCGAGAGCCCAATTTATAAAAATTTGGCAAAGATTTGTTAGGTCAATTAAAAATAGAAAATTTGAAAACCTTCCCACAACCAAGACAGCGTCAGCCCCGGGAGCAGCTGCTGGGTGCCCTTTGGGATCTGGCCGACAGAGTGGCAGCGTTCCCCCGAAAGGTACACCCCAAGTGCTTCCAGAAGCCTGCTTATATACAGTTTATTCTGCCTGAGGCAAAGATGACAACATAATTCTTTGTCTCTCTTGGCATGTAAAGTTGGGTCCATACATGTGTAGAATCAGACAAAGAAAGTGTCCAAAGCCCAGACGAATGTCTGAGTATTCCAGAGGAAGAACTATTCACATGTAGTAGGTGATGCCATCTCAAGTCCAGGTGCAAGACCTGGTGGGCTTCCTGAGATCATCACCCAGGAAATTCCAGATGACATCTCCCAGGTGCAGAGTAAATCGGCTCCAGCCTGTCTCTTGCATCTGATAATGGGTCCAACACAATCCCAGAGCCAGTCCAGGAACTGGTTACCATGTGAATACCTCTAGCCCTGAAATGACAATTGCAGGCACCATGGCTCAGAGCTACTCTGTTCATATGTGAACAGGGTTTGATTTTATCTTAACTCTGTCCGGAACTAGTAACAATATGAATAGCTTCTGTTCCTGGACAGGGTGGTTTCATAAGCATATGTTTAACCTTCACCAACATTTTTATACACAAACATAGGTTTAGGCTCCACTAATATTTTATACATATATATACACCTATTTTCTATAGCATGAATTATCTCTACTACATATAACACTGGGACCCCTGCAAACACCACCACAGAACTTCACATCACAAGTGGTGCCACCATGTGAGGATTGAACAGTCCAATGACCCGTGGAATTGCCAGAGAGACGGAGCAAAAAGCTGAAAAAGAAAGAGGCTGAAGAGAGCCCGAAAATAGGCAGCAAAGGCTGCAGGAGCTAACTTTGTGACAAAGGTTGTGGAAAATCACAGCCAAAGAGCTGTGATGAAGAGAAACCAGAAAAAACTGGAAAAGGAAGAGGCTTGAAAGAGCCCAGAAGCCGCAGCAAAGGCTGTAGGGATTAATCTTTGCAACAGGTTGCAGAAAATCACAGCCAAAGGGCTGAGTGGAAAGGAAACCGGAGAAGTTGAAAATAGAAGAAAAACCCCACCGGAGACCATGGGCGCTTGGTTTTCAACATCAGAAAACCCCATGGCACAGTTATGGAAAATTTTCTTTAAGGAATGGGACATAGACTATGATGAAGAAGCATTATTTAGATTAATTACATGGGCAAAACCCCACAGGTTTGACACGACAAAAGAAACTGCTTTTGACCTTAATACCCAAGAACAAACTGGCCACTGTATATTAAAGGCAGTCTCGAAGGGGGAGGAAAACATAGTAAGTTATAAAACCATGGAGGCTTGTTTTGCATTTGATAAGACTATTAAATACTGAACTGTATGGGGAGGACAACACACTGGAGGAGTTTTCGGGGGAGATGGACACCTCACTAAGCCCCCAAAGCACGTGGCAGGACACAATGGCCGGCAATGTCCCCCCACGTGGCTGAACTGCACTGAACTACCCCCCCACATTGGTATTGTCCCCGGAAGAACCATCCCCCACAGCTCTCTCGTCTCCGTCCTACCCCTCGAGGCTCATACAGACTGGTTTAAAGGGCCAGTTAAGCTTTTCCACCTTTGGGAGACTTCTCCATGTACGGTAACTAAAGACCAGTTATAGCCGCCTTAAGGGCGTCATGAGCAGGGCATACCGTTGCTGCACAGCGTGAAAGCCGGAGCTCTTAAACGGAGCTCTTAAATTTTGCCGAGGCAAACCTTGAGCACGGGGAGTCATTACTATGTAGCGATTACCTGGAGTTCTCGGAGGAAATTGCCTGGCAGTCCTCGAGCATGGGTGGCTGCTGCCACGCAGCAGCTACCTGGAGCTCTTTGAGGAAGTTTGCCGTGGCATCCCTCGAGCAGGGAGACGTTGCTAAGCAGCGCCAACCAGAACTCTAAGGAGGGACTCTGCCACACGCCCCGAGCACATGCGAGTGCTGCAAAGCACCGCCCGCACTGGAGCTCTGAATGCAGACTAACCTGCGAGGTCCCGAGCATGGAAAGCCATTGCCGAGCGACGCCTAAAACCGGAGCTCTGAGGAGGGACCTGAATGCAGTGTCCTGAGCACCGACTGGAGTGCCTGGCCAGCCCCCCATGACGGGTGTCTGATTGAGGACCCTGGTTCTGCGACATCGAGGTTGGTAACACACTGGTCTAATAATGGGACAAACTCACTCTGCCCACATCAGAGATCTCTATAAGCAACTAAAGCATTTATTAAGTTCCATGCCAAGTCAATTACCGAAACAGGAGTTAATAAACCTCTTAGAATGGACTTTAAATAATTTCCCAAATGCTGACCATTCAGCCCTATTTACCAGAGACTTTTGGGACACAGTTGGAATTAAGCTCTTTAATAGTATCTCCCGCCGGGATATGGCTGCCGCGGAGCTGGTCCCAGCTTGCAGGGTGCTGGTTGAGCTGTTTGCTGCAAGGGGGATGCCCACAGCAGTCGCTTCCCCTAGCTCCACTCCTGCTGCGAGTCCTCCCCTTGCTGCCGTGAGTCTTCAACGGGACATGACCCCCACCTCCCCGTCGGACCCCATGTTTATGGTTTTTGGAATAGCTCTTTCCACCCCTGTTGCTGTCCACTCTTGATATTCTGCTAATTTCTTTACCTCCGCTGACACATTAGGGTCCCATTCTGGGTCTTGGAGGGGGAAATATTCTTTTACATCTAGCTGTGTGGCCTTGCAGTAATCCTCTGCCAAATTCCCTGCTGTCTTTAAGATCAGCTGTTTCTCTGTTTCCATGAAAGCATCTAGTAGTAGCTGGATGTCAGCCCAGTCTGGATTGTGTTGTTTGATAACATATCATAGGTGTTTGGCAGTGAGTATCGGATCAACATGATAATTCCTAGCAATCCTTTCCCATGCCTCTAAATCAAGGGTGGTAAATGGCACTTTAATCATTAATTTGCCTCCTTCTGGTCCCACTGCCTCTCGCAGAGGGGCCTGCAACACTACTTGCCTCCTGGTTCTAGATGCAACTGGACTCCCACGGGTGGGGTGGGTTCTAGTAGATGTGCCTTCCCCACCTGAGTCCTCCTCCTTTTTGGGGAAGTTCCCTTCCTCCTCATCCTCAGTTTCAGCCTCAACCTTCCTCCTTCGAGGAAGAGCTTTCATCCACTCAACTGTATCTCGTTCTTGCTCCTCAGAATGATAGACCTTATCTGATCTCATACACCGTTGTCCTATACTGCATGCTGAACAACAACATTTGACTTGCCCTCTCTTTGCCTTGTTATCCTTTTCAAGAACCAAGACCAGTGGGTCTGAGGGTGATTTAATCCCACAGTCCTTTTGCCACTCTTGGTGATTTCTTAAAACAAAAAACATGTCAGCATACGAAACCTTATCCCATTTACCTTCCCATCTTAAAAACAACATTAACTGCAGTAGGGTATTATAATCTAGGGTTCCAGTGGGTGGCCACCTTGCTCCATCCTCTAACCTGTATTAGGGCCACCAGCGTGTGCAATATTGGATTAGATCCTTTTTATTCTCAGAGCCCTCCCTGCTGGTGACTTCCTTCCAGTGGGCCAGGATGCACCCTAAGGGGCTAGCCCAAGGAACTTCCTTACTCTGGTTAGTTCCCATTATTTCCTTCTTGCCCTATCTCGCTTCCACCCAAACTTCTTTTCACAGACCTTCACAGTAATTTCCCAGTCCTCCTCCCACACACTCCAGGTGGCAGGTATCAGATGTGATTTTCCACACACAAGCTTTAAGATCTTAGACTCTGAATCAGCTTGATCAGAAACCTCTAATCGACACTCGGGGCACGTGTCCTGATGCTTATTAGAACAGCAGTACCAGCGTTTCTCACAAACTCTGCACTGCAATAATACCCACGCAGCGTGCCAGCCGCTTGATGCACCAAAGGCTACCCGAAATTTCCCGCAAAGGCAGGCTATTCTGTTTATTACAGGGAGCTCTAAATCCTCTACGACAAGCTTTTCCCAGTCCAGACTTACTAGAGTGCCAGCTGAAGTCCGGTAGAGCCCCTCTAAATAAACTCATTCGTCTCCTCTATCTATCCAATAATTCACAGGATTCACAAACTCCCAAGGGTCGAGTCCAAACCACTGAGGCAGAGGAACCCCTTGGGTTCATCTCGCCACGGTGAAAGCGTGCACAACCTACACCACAACTTACCACCTTTACTCAATAAACATCCTCACTCACGCTTTTCCGCTGTTTATTTTCTCTGTCGGGTGCTCCCCGCCCCCACAGCCTGCCCCAGCTGGTGTTTACTCAGCCTCTCCAGTCGCAGATAGGAACTCCCTCCCCCTGCACTGTAGAGCACTATAGATCTACTCTCTTTTATACACCATACACTTATACACTTGCACGATTACAAACACAGTGCACTGACCACACAATGCATTAACCATACAGCAACACAGTGTCCGGACACCACATGTTGGAGATTTTTTCAGAGATGGCCTAGAAGGCAGCTGTGAGGAGCAGGTTCTCACAGCCTGTTTCTGTGAACAGCAGAGGTTCTCAGGCTATTTTTAATTACAGGTAAAAGTGACAAACATGAAGGCCTTGAGAGCCTTGCACATCAGAGTTCTCAGGCAGCTTTCTCATAACAAGTAGATGTTCTGTCTTTGGCTGTTTTGGGAAAGCAAGAATAATTTTCAGAACCCAAATCTTGGTATTGGAAACATAAGGTGGAGTTGGTATGTTAACTCTGACCTATTGTGAGCTCAGATTTTGCAATATGCATGAACCTGATTAACACTGTTATAAAAAGTGATTGATCAATAAAGTGGAGTCGATGGCTGACCAACGCAAGGTGGGTCGTCTCCCTTCTAACTTCAATAACCACACACACACACAAATAAAACACATGCGAGTTCAGCAGCTCTGCCCTATCAGAACAATGAACCCCGATACACACATACACAGGTTCACCCGGCTCACCCCCAGAACCGCTAGCGGTCTGCCCTCTCAGAACGATGAACCCCGTCTCTAATACAGCTGCTCCATCAGCTGAACCCAGACGTCTCTGGGTGGTTTACTCCCTTGCTCTCCTTTCCCCCGGGGGCCCCTCAGTACATACCGTATTCTCCTCCGCAGGCCAGCAGGTCCTTGTCTGTCCTCGCAGGAGGCAAGTTGAGACGAGCGGAGCCTCCTCCAGGAAAATCCTGGGGTGCGCCTAGGAGTCCGTCAGCCTCTCCCCTGCCCCTGCAGGGACAGAGACGGAGATGGAAGGTATCTTTCCTCCTCCTACATGGCTTGCCAGAATGTTTTGCGGAGAAAAGAAGAAACCTCACAACTTTATAAGTGTTGTAAAGCTTGGTATGTTTTTATTACGGCACGCGTCGGACGCATGCAGAGGAAATTCTCCTCAAAAGGCATGCGTACCCCTGGGGATCTCAGGTCTCCTTTTATCCCCCCTTCCAAATGCATATGCATACAGTTTCACAATAGGTTCATACATATTCATTCCGTGTGACATTTATCGCCAGTTCTTCTTTATCAAAGTAATTCCTAGGTCGGGGGCAAATTGACCTTGTGATCTTTTCTGTTGTTTTTTTTTTTTTTTCTCTGTCCCCTCACTGTCTCTGCCCTGCAGTTTTTCCTTCAGCTTTGGCCTCACAGACTTTTCACCTCTCCTAGACACTTCACCTTATTCAGAATGGATCTCTACTCTGTCTCAGTTGCCACTGGAATGAAATACCTAACCCTCTCATCCTAAAGCAACTTCTGACTCAGGGCTTGTTATCTCTTGAAACCACTTAGGGAGTTAATGTTAATACAATTGTAATGTACAGATTCCATATTTATATACCTTCTGTGAAGGAAAATTAGCAAATATAAGTATTGTCAAGTCATTTTTTGCTACTGTTAAAAATTAACTTTATATTTTTACTAAATTACTATTAGAGAAAATTAAGGTTATCTGTGTGATTGTAGTGTAGTTCTGGATCCAGATAATATCAATACATAGAGTTTTTATGAAAGGATTTGGTTGTAAGATAATTGTTTAATGTTACTCATACACATTCCTTTAGTTATAGTAATAAAAGTTTGCTTATAGGTATTTTAGGGAAACCCTATCTGTCAAGGCTTAAAGCTCTGGCCCAGCCCCAGCCCTGGGTGACTGGAGATTATACCATCAGATCCAGGTGTTTCTACAATGAAAGTGTAATCAAAATATTTTGACTTGCTAATTTGATTTCACAAAAGCTGGACCCCCTTTTTCTGAAGAAAATTTGAAAATCATTTCTAGAAAAGGTTCTCCAACTCCTTGCTGCAAAATGGGGCTCCCCAGAGATGGCAGACCCTGGGTGATGGTAAAGCATTTAGGCAGTTATAAGTATTACCTTGTTGATTTTTGTTCAGCAGAGCTTGTTGTTTTTTTAGATGTATTGTTTTACTGTTCATAATAAGAAAAGTGCATGTTATGCTAAACATCCTTCTGAATTAAATAGGTGTTGCAGACATTTCTTCATAGAAATCCTTTCTTTGGGATTTGACCATCTTCTGGGAAGCAGAGCCCCAGAAAAAGAATGTAAACAAATTGTTATCAGCTGCCGTGAAATGTAGCAGGTGATCCTGTGATTGGCTCATCTTCCATGTGTACCATTAAGGGCCAATCACAGGAGCAGCTCAGGGACAGATTCCCTGGACACAGAACTTTGTTATTCATTCTTTCTATTCTATTCTTAGCTTAGCAAGCCTCTGCAACCTCTCTCCTTATTCTTTTCAGTATAGTTATAATGTATTATATATAATATATCAATAAATCAAGCCTTCTGATCAAGAAACAAGATTCTCGTCCTTCTCTCACCCCAGTGATCTCCTCAGGTCGCTGTAATAAATAGGTTAAATTATGTTTATGTTATAGTTGTTGTTATGAACAAAAATTCAGTTAATATTTTTTTTTGTGAGAAAGAGTTGCAGGGACGCAGCCAGGTCTCAGGCTCTGCCAGGATTCTTAGTGCTTTGTTATTGTAATACCGGGTCGTTAAGGCTTATCTCTTCTTTTGTATTAGTAAAAAGCCTGGTTGGTTGCGGTAGATTGCCCCCTCCCCCCCCCCCCGAGGCAGTGCTCTCTTACAGCATAGGGAAGACACCTGAGAGGGTGGGGGGGGGTTATGCAAAGTGACTCCAAAGTCCAGAATGCTTTGTGGGACCCCGACTCGAAAGGCAACGAGAAAACCCCAAAAACAACGAGCCAAATAAGAATTGAGAGACTAAAGTGATGTCTGGACATGAGGAGCTGAGTGCTGAGCCTGCAGAGATACTGAATACCTTCGGAGCCCCTCTCGCCCTGAGCAGGGAGGGGTCCCAACGCCGGGACCAGACAGCCACCGGGGCAGACAGAACAACATCTGACGGGGACATCCTGCCCTAGAGGCTCCCACGAGGACTGGATCCCCCGGCTCTGCCCCTAGCGGACAGAGCTGCGCATATCCTCCTCCTCTGAGTCGCCCTGGGAGACGCGACGGGGACTGCAGCCCTGCCGAGCCACCCAATCCGGAGCTGATCACTTTTAATAAAGGCATTATAAAGGAGAAGAAGTCTCCTGGCCCTGTTTATTTCAGCTGGGGGCGCTCGTCCAGAATACCCATGCCGCAACAAGACTCAAGACTGGCCATCTTGGGCTTCAGGACAGCTGGCTACCAGGACCAGAGGGATCGGCTCAGGACCAGCGACACAGAGGAGCACCAGAGCACCGGATTGGTGAGAAAGCCGGTGGCGGGAGCGGGAGACGTGCGCATATATGTGTGAATGAGACGAAGGCCGGCAGCCGGACCTTCAAAGCGAGAGGGACTACTCAGTTATGCGGTTCCGGACTCCTGCGAAGGATCCGGCCGGGAACAGGGGGCGGAGCTTGGAATTAGCGTGAGTGAGTCGTCTCCCAAGGGGGAATAAAGGGCCCCCCCCCTCCGGGCGTGCGGAGGGAATATTTGTATGAGTGGCACGCACCCAAAATAGGCCCTGACAGAGGGAAGTCAGGCAGATTTGTCAGTCCCGAGAAGGATTCGGGTAGCATTTGTAAGTCTCGAGAAGGATTCGCGTAAGATTTTATCAGTCCCGAGAAGGATTCGGGTAGCTCACAAGCCCTGCAGGCAAAAGTAAGTCCAGGCACAGGAGCCAGGCACAAACCCCAGCAAAGGAGGCTGTGGTTTGCTTTTAAGTCCTGATACAGTGAAGCCTAAAAATTGGCGGGTTAGGCAAACTAAAATCAGGCAGTTGTTTTTCCTGACAGAGGGAGTCAGGCACGACCCGGATTCTTAGGCCGAGGCTTCGTGTGTTCAAGTCCCGATAGATGTAAGACCTGACGTGGGGAAAAGTTGGGCAATCAAGAGATTGGGCAGTTGTTTCAGTATAAAGTCCTGAGCATCAGGCAGAAATTTGAAGTTTCAGTGGAGGAGGCTGAAGCTCCTCAAAGAAGGTTCTTTTTTGAAATTACCGGTCAGTAAAGGCACCTTTGGGATTTTTTACTGTTAAGACCTGTAAAATGGGAGGGTGTATTAGTAGAAAGACCGGTAAGAGACTGAGGGACATACCTCCCAATAGTCCCTTAGGAGAACTGTTAGTAAAATGGGATTCTATAGAGGCCACGGAGGGATTAGATAAAGCGAAAATGATCCATTATTGTATGGAAGTGTGGCCAGAATTAGAGATACAAGGAGGATGGCCTTGGTGTGGGACAAAGGGTAAGTGGATGTGCCAACTATTAAATAATTATCTGACAGCTCGAGGGGATACTGATCCTGAGCAATTATTGTATGTAGCTTGCTGGTTAAAGAGCACTGTTGGGGATGAAGGGGTGTGAATTTGTAAGGTACAGAGGAAGAAAGAGGGGAATGAAGGAGGGGATGACAGGACTAGTAAAAGATGGGATCCCCTGGATTATTTGCCTCCTTCTGCCCCTCCACTTTATAATCCTCTTCTTCAAGCACCTCAAATGGCAAGTCCGGTTCTTCCCCCGGCTGCCATCTCACTACCACCTGTTCTAACTCCTCCTTCTACCTCTTCAGCTTCCGCTATGATACACCCAGTATCTCCTCCAGTTCCTTCTGTACCACCACAAGTGCCTACTCCACCTGCTGCATCCTCCCTCCCTTCTCCAGCTCCACTTAATATCCACTCAGGCTCTTCTCCCCCTATTGCTGTCCCTTTACCTCCTCCTAGTTGGGGCACAAATGCCTCCTCGCCCGATAAACAGCTATCAGCAAATACACCTGCTGATGGGCAGAAAGTTCAGGGTAACCCAGATATCCCTCAAAGTAGTTTGGCATCTGAAGATGGGCCGTACTGTGGTACCAGATCCAAGACCTCCAAGGCAGAGAGACTCTTTCCCCTCAGAGAAGTTCCTATGGGAGGAGTAGTGGGAGGTGTTGGCTTTGTGAATGCTCCCCTAACTGCTTCTGAGGTGAGAGGATTCAAGAAAGAGTTGGGGCATTTAGTTGAGGACCCAGTGGGCATAGCTAACCAAGTGGATCAATTTCTAGGTCCAAATATCTACACTTGGGGGGAGATGAATTCCATCCTGAGTATATTATTTTCCCCAGAAGAGGTCCAGATGATTAGGGTGGCTGGCATAAGAATTTGGGAGAAAGATAACCGTCCAGGACCCCAGGTGCCATCAGGCGAACAGAAATTGCCACTAACAGATCCCAGCTGGAACCCTAACCAGGAGGAGGGGAGGAAGGCCATGATGGAATATAGATCTTTGATAATACGGGGGATCAAAGTGTCAGTTCCCAAAGGAACTAACACCCAATTGGCATTTGAGGGCATGCAGGAGAAAGAGGAAGCTCCTGCTGCCTGGCTTAATCGCCTAAAGCGGAACTTCCAGTTGTACTCTAGAATAGACCCAGACACCCCAGAAGGTCAAATGCTACTAAAAGTCCAATTTGTTACCAAATCTTGGTCTGATATAAGGAGAAAACTGGAAAAGATGGAAGATTGGCAAGAGAGAGACATTAATGAGTTATTAAGAGAGGCATTGAAGGTGTATTTAAGGAGGGAGGAAGAAAAGGCAAAGGCCAAGGCTAAGATCATGGTTGCTGTAGCTAGAGAAAGTGCAGGGTGGGCGGGTCCACCACCAGGAGGAGGCAAGGATAGGCCTCTTGTACTGTCAGGTGCAAGAGGGATGGAAAGACATCCAGTCCCTTTGAGAGAACGACATTGCTATTACTGTGGAGAGCCAGGACACACCAGGAGGTTTTGTAGAAAGCTCAGTCTCGATGCGGCAATAGCCAGGGAACAAGATGATGTCTGGAAAGATCCTTAGAGGTGATGAGTAGAGGGTCAGGGGCTTTACACTTTAGGGGACCCGATGAAACATCTAAAAGAGCTCTTGGTAAACTTTTAAGGTGGGACCCCTAAACGAAGAATTAGAATTTTTGGTTGATACAGGAGCAGATAAGTCCTGTCTCAACAAAGTAACATCTGAAGTTAGACAAAAAACAGCTAGGTAGAAAGGATATCCAATAGCACCAAAACTGGCCAGTAAAACTAAACTTGTAATAAGTGGTGTGAAAGTAAAAGGTACCTTATTGTCTTGTTGTGTGTGTGAGAGTGAGTCACAAGAAAAGTCAGCCTTAACTTCCTGGGCAGGTGGGGAGGGGGCAGTAGAAGTGTGTGTGTGACCTGCAAACCAGGCTTGTGTCCCCCGGGCGGGTGGGGGCTGTGACCAAAGTGTGTGTGTGTGTGACCTGCAAACCAGACGAGGGCTCCCCAGATGTGTGAGGGAGCCGTAGCTGTAAGAGCGTGAGTGACACGCAGGCAGCCTCACAGGTGAATGTGCACCAGAGGCAACCAGAGTCTGGGCCCTTCCAAGAGGCTCAGAGATACTGAGACCTGTGGGCCAACCCCAAGGTGAGGGGGGGCTATAGGGACCCGTGATTTTCTAGCAATAAGTTTGTGTCTTAAAGGTGTGGAGGAATGTGTGAAAGTGAATGAGAAATGAGAGAGTGAATATAAGCGAATTAGAAGTAATGTAGATTGTGCATTACAAGTTTTACCACATCTCCTTAGAAGGAAGTGTACTGGGTAGAAGAATGGTGTGAGGAAAAAATTTAGGTGTAAGGGGTTGAAAGAAGTATTTAAGCTGTAAGTGAAAGTAAGAAACAGAAGCAAGAGATAAATAAGATATTGAAAAATAGAACAGAAAACCAGTGAATTAAATACACAGAAAAATAAGAGAATAAAAGTACTTTGGGAGTTAAGTTAGCTGAGAAATACAACTCCTTCCAAAATACAGAGTATGTAGAAGTTGATGAGAGAAACATACAAGCTATGGAAAAAGAGAAATTACTGATAACATTAAACAGAGAAGCTGAGTTTTGATAAAATCATTAACAGTAGACCATTAATGCCTGTGTTTGAAAGCCCGTTTCAGGTATTCTTCATTACTAAGACGGTTGGACTCACATCACTCTCACCCCTGGTATTGGACCAGGATTCAACACCAAGTTTTTCCCTCTGGCATTCTGGTATTGGACCAGACTCCACCCCTGTCTCCTGCTGGCATTGGGCCAGACTCCCAGTTTCTTCGTCTGGTATTGGACCAGACTCCACCCCTGTCTCCTGCTGGCATTGGGCCAGAGTCCACACCGCTCACCTCCGGGCACTGGATAAGGATTCATCCACATCACAAGTTAATTCACCTGAGTATACTGAGATTTAAAGTTGACTCTCAGGAAGAAGAGTCAAAAAGACTGAACTGTATGGGAAAATTGGTATCAGAGTTCTAATATTGCTTAAAATGTTTCAAAACTGTTTTGTGTAAATTATGTTGGTAAAAAAATTTAAGGCTGTAAATAAGTAATTCTAGTTTAAGTTCCCCAATATATATATTTCCAAAGACTCCAGGTTAATCCTCTAGGGAACACTCCCCTGGGGGGGAAACTAAAATTTGTAGGGAACAGACCAAGAGAGGCTTAACCAGAGAAGCGGGTAGAAGGGACTCTAAAGAGCTTGGAAGCTTCTCCTCAGAAAAAAATTCCCCAAGAGGCAAGGCCGGGTGGGCAGGCTGTGCAAGATGACCCATACCGGACTCTTGGGAAGGGTGGTACTGATAGCTATGATTGCTGGTGGTGCTCTGGGAAGCCCAGCTGAGCTGTGCAGTGAGTGCTACCAACCCCTCTATGAGGAGGAAGTGAGCTCCTTGTCTAGAGTCCACATCAGTTCTAACCCTGATGGTGTTAACCTCTCCCAATTGGTCCTTTATCAGAAAAATAAGAAAATGTATTGGATAGCCCAGAATACTGCCACTTTTAGGCAGCCACTCCTAGGAGAGTGTCCTATAGAGGAAGCCTGGTTTTGCTTTGAATGTGATGCTGCTGAAACAAGCTCAGCAGATCTAGTAAAAAGCAAAGAAATGGTGAAAATAGTAAAAAAACTGTTTGTTACAAGTATTTATATGAGTGTACTGGAAAAGAGATAAACCCCTTTTGGAACACATTTCAGGGGAACTCTAAACCCCTAAGTTTGATCTCATCTGGCAACTGCATTGCTAAGGTGATAACACCAATTTTCTTATTACCCAAAGAAACTGGATCAAGTTTGGGAGTTCCTATATATAATGATTTGGGAGAAATTAAACAAAACCGGGAAAGTGAAATAGAAATTGGGAAAATCCAAAATTGTAAAAGCCAAGTTCGGACCCCACAATCTGTGTTGAACAAAGTCATCCGGCTCCAAGCAGTATTAAAAATAAAGAATTCAATTATTAGGGACATTTCAAACGAAATAAAAAGATTGGCATGTGTAAATAATCAAGAACAAACTCCTACACTTGATCCCAGTGGGTGGGAGAATTTAGAGATTTTCAGAAAATATGTATGGGAAAAAGGTGGTTTTTCTCGCTGTGTGTGTACTTGGAGGATTGCTCTTTTTACTATGCTTATTTGTCTGTTTTAGTAAAACAGTATTGGCTGTACAAACCAACCTGAAAAAACCAAGAAAAGTAACAAGGTTAAGTAAGCATGATTACCAAAGTGCACAAGATATTTATAGTAGATTCAAAACAAAAAAATTGTGAGTTGATGCGAGCTTAAGAATTTAAGCTCGATCAAAGAAAAAGAGGGGGGACTGTTATGAACAAAAATTCAGTTAATATTTTTTTGTGAGAAAGAGTTGCAGGGACGCAGCCAGGTCTCAGGCTCTGCCAGGATTCTTAGTGCTTTGTTATTGTAATACCGGGTCGTTAAGGCTTATCTCCTCTTTTGTATTAGTAAAAAGCCTGGCTGGGTGAGATAGATTGCCCCCCCCCCGCCCCGAGGCAGTGCTCTCTTACAGCATAGGGAAGACACCTGAGAAGGTGGGGGGGGGTTATGCAAAGTGACTCCAAAGTCCAGAATGCTTTGTGGGACCCCGACTCGAAAGGCAACGAGAAAACCCCAAAAACAACGAGCCAAATAAGAATTGAGAGACTAAAGTGATGTCTGGACGTGAGGAGCCGAGTGCTGAGCCTGCAGAGATGCTGAACACCTTCGGAGCCCCTCTCGCCCTGAGCAGGGAGTGGTCCCAACACCGGGACCAGACAGCCACCGGGGCAGACAGAACAACATCTGACGGGGACATCCTGCCCTAGAGGCTCCCACGAGGACTGGATCCCCCGGCTCTGCCCCTAGCGGACAGAGCTGCGCATATCCTCCTCCTCTGAGTCGCCCTGGGAGACGCGACGGGGACTGCAGCCCTGCCGAGCCGCCGAATCCTGAGCTGATCACTTTTAATAAAGGCATTATAAAGGAGAAGAAGTCTCCTGGCCATGTTTATTTCAGTTGTTAACACTAAAACCAGAGGTAAGTACTGATAACCTGTTCAGCTACCACAGCAAACAGAGCTTTTTTGCCTTGATGTAAACACACCTAAATGGTAATATACAGTGGAATGGGAATCAAAGACTGGAAAAATTATCAGCCTGGTTGCTCAGTGCTGTGCTCTTTCTGCATTTTCTATTTCTGTGTCTAAAAGCAGAGATGCAAACATAGAAAAACAAATTCAGATGGCCTACAAATATGCATTTTGATTGACTAGTGCTCCTCAGGTCAAGGTCTGCATGAGCATTGAAATTGTGAGAAAGGACCACTCACTTTTTAAAATTTTAGAGGTTTATTAAACCTAAACAAAAAATACAACAAAAGGACTAAATAAGGAAAAAAGTACAGCGCTGGGAGCCCCCCCCCCTTCCCCCCCGCCCTGGCTTCCAGCCACATGGCTCCTCTTCAAAATGGATGCTTCACCTTTTATATGTCTAGCGCCTCCTAGAGCCTTGTCAGTCAACTCATTCCTTGCCATCCATAGGTGGAGGTCGCTTTCTGTCCTAGTTCAGGGCAAATTTTGGAAAGAACCCCCAAAGGGGTCCTCTAGGAAAGCAGATTCAATTGGCCCCTCCCTCAACTGGTCCGAGAGAAAATACCTCCTTGGAGAAAAGTGGAAAAAAACTATTTATTAAACAATAAAACCTAAACAATGTTAAACAATAAAACCCCTTGCTGGTCCAAAAGAGATGACAAACTCAGAAAGTCCCATCCCCGGGTTGCATTTCAGTGGGCCCGGTGGGCCACAGGTGCGAGCTGCCAGTGCTCTTCTGGGTGCTCAGTCCAGAGCAGGTTTAAACAGGTCCAAAGTAAAGGAAAAAAACCGCAGTCCAGGTGTTATACGTAGTAGAGATAATTCATGCTATAGATAATAGGTGTATATATATGTATAAAATATTAGTAAAGTTTAAACATATGCTTGTGTATAAAATGTTAGCAAAGGTTAAACATATGCTTGTGAAACCACTCTGTCCAGGAACAGAAGCCATTCACATTATAACTGGTTCCCAGACAGAGTTAAGATAACATCAAACCCTGTTCTCATATGAACAGACTAGCCCTGATCCATGGTGCCTGCAATTGTCCTTGTCTGGGCTAGAGGTATTCACATGGTAACCAGTTCCTGGACTGGCTCTGGGACTATACTGGACACGTTATCAGATGTAGGAGACAAGCTGGAGCCATCTGAGAGGATTTCCTCTGCACCTGGGAGATATCATCTGGAATTTCCTGGGTGATGATCAAAGGAACATCTCAGGAAGCCCATGAGATCATGCACCTGGATTTGATGGAATCTCTGCTACTCAAGAGATGGCATCATCTACTACATGTGAATAGCTCTTCCTCTTGAGCACTCAGACATTCATCTGGGCTTTGGACACTCTGTCTGTTTCTACACATGTATGGATCCAAATTTACATGCAAAGAGAGACAAAGAATTATGTGGTTTTCTCTGCCTCAGGCGGAATAAACTGTATATAAGCAGGCTGCTGGAAGCACTTGGGGTGAACTCCTGGGGGAACGCTGCCACTTTGTCAGTGGACCCTAGTTCACCCAGCGCCTGTGTCCGGGGCAGACGCTGTCTTGGTTGTGGTGGGATTTCAAATTCTCTATTTTTGTTAATTGACTTAATAAATCTTTGTCAGATTTTTTATAAATTTGGCTCCTAATTTGACCATTTATAACACCAGGGAACTTCTTTACCTCAGCTAGCTAAACTAACTAAAAGCAAAAGAAGAGCTCTGTCCCACTGTCTGTCCATCCGCAGACTACACAGTCCAGGAGCAGGAATGTGGAGGAGTGAGTGCAGTGTCTGAAAACAAACTGCGCACTTCTTCTCTCCCCCCCTTCACTCTCTGGAACAAGTCTTAAAGGTGCAAAACTTATTATTCAGCATAAACAGAACAAGATGACTGGGGATAAAAGTATCATATAGGCAACCTAGGATGCTTTCTTACATTCTTATTGGAGGTCAGGTGTTACCATAGTAACAAGCTGACCTTCCCAAATGCCCAGATTACCAAGACCATCCAGTGATAACAATACTGGGAGGGGAACACATTGCAGTAACATAACTATGCATTTATAAATAACTTCTCTTAAAATACATATAATGTTCACCCCTTAATTGTGAGAGCCAACCATCTCATTACTTATCTATAACAAAACCTTTTAAATGATCCTGTTTAAAAAAGCTATTGTACTCTAGCCTGATAGCCAACATTCATAAACTTAAGGCTTCTTAAAGAATTGTCCAAGATACCATTATCCACTGAATTTTTATCAGTGAAACTGTTCACAACATTTTACTCTGTATTAATCTCAGCAGCACAACCTGTTATGAACAAAAATTCAGTTGATTTTTTCCTGTGATAAAAAAGCTAGGACTATTGTTGGGCTGCTGCTTGTGTTATGGTAATTACTGGTCATTTTGTTAATAGTTGTTTTTGTCTTAGTAAAAGCCCTGGCTGGGGCGAGGTAATGGCCCTTCCCCGAGGCTAAGGTGTACTTTTCCCAGAATAGTGAAGACACCTGAGAGGGTGGGGGGGGTTATGCAAAGTGACTCCAGGACCAGCATGCTTTTTGGGACCCCGACTCCAAACGCACAGAGAAAACCCCAAAATCAACGAGCCAAATAAGAGTTGAGAGACTGGAGTGATGTCTGGACGTGAGGAGCCAAGTGCCAAGCCTGCAGAGACACTGGAAACCTTCGTTGATCCTCACCCTGTGTTCAAGAGCCCCCAGGCCAGGTCTGGGAAGAAGCGAGACTCAGACCAAAGCAACATCTGACGGGGGACCCCACGCCCTAAAGGCTCCCATGAGGACCGGATCCCCAGCTCTGCCCCTGGTGGACAAAGCTGCGCATATCCTCCTCCTCTGAGTCGCCCTGGGAGACACGACGGGGACTGCAGCCCTGCCGAGCTGCCCAATCCTGAGCTGATCCCTTTTAATAAAGGCATTAAAAAGGAGAAGTCTCCTGGCCCTGTTTATTTCACAACCTATTTACAAAGTTGTAGGCTGCTATCACCAACTCACCACAACCAGGCATACTGACACAGGCAAGAGCATCACACACCCTTTTTCATCAAGGAGTTAAAGCCTTACAACGGCAATTCCTACTAACAAACACAGAGGCACATAACATTGTCAACTCTTGTGCTAACTGTCAAAGCTAAACAACACCATTGCAAATGAAAGTTAACCCCCATAGTCTGTGAGCCTTACAAGTCTGGCAGACAGATGTCACATGTTTCGGAGTGTGACAGCCTAAAATATATGATTGTTTCAATAGACACATTTTCATCTGCCATAAAGTGTGTCTGAAAAACTGAAAAGGGGGATGTGTGGTGAAACCCTGCAGACCAGGGTGGCCAAACCTTTAAACCATCTAACAGTATTGCAAAACTCCCAAAACCCTGTCATCTTAAATCATTACTTTTCATTACAGTCCTCTAGTGATGCCCAGTTACCTAAACCTAAGGTATTAGTACAGGACCTTATCACTTGCGGGCGTGGGTATGCATGTATTTCCACAGATGCCAGTATTTGATGGGTAACAACCCTCTACACCAGCTGGATGGAAATCTGAGACCTTTGGAATGACAACTCACCTGTGACTTCACCTGGACCTCAAGAGTTGGACAGTTTAAGGACATAACTAGCAAAAGGAAATGCTACCTCTGACAGTTTTAAATGTTGCCTCTGATAATTATTAAACTGGTTTGGTTGTATTGTTCAAGTTGTAAGTTTTAAGTAATTAGCCTGTGGCATGCCACCCAGTAACATTCAGCCTTTGATAGCTCCTGGACAAGATAGTAAAAATTTTGATGGGACACACCAATAGCTAGAAATATTAGGTTTGTCGAGTTTAGTGAAGAATTTCCTTCTCATTGTACCGTGTTTGTTGTCGTTTCTGCAAGGGACCCAGCAGAGGGATGATAAACACAGCTTTTATATTTTGAAAACAGGGGGAACTATGGCAGCATACAGCTGGACTGTATGCCTCATAAGAGGAGGAGGGGTTTGGCTACAGAGAAGAGATGCCAGCCAGTCCCTGATGACAATTTAAGCAGGTAGTTATTGGCCAGTGAGCTGGGTGGTAACCAATTATAGCCAATCAGGTTCAAACGTGTAAACTTTTGAATAGCTTATATAAGAGCTGCGTGCACCATTAAACAGGACTCTCTGCTGAATGAAATCCAATACCGTGTTAGGTCTCTGTCTTCCCCAACCATGACATTTGTGGATTAATTTTCCTGACAGTGGGACAGTGGATCAGTTGGACCCTGTTTTTAACTTGTTTCAAATACAATGTAAAATTAATAAGCATAAAGAATGTTGTCAGATCTTGAGAGAATTAGAGTGTGAGAGACAATGTGAAAAGTGCATATTATATGGCTGTCTGCAGATATTTACTATATGCATTATGTTGTATTGATTCGTTGTGCTGTATTAACATTTTAATAGTATGGTAAATGTAGTTTTGTAGTTAAAATGTAACTTTTGTAGTTAAAATAGAAACTATGTATGTGGGATTTTTTTTAAACAAAGGAATGAGGTACTCGTGTTAAAAATATGTTAGAAACTGTTGTAAAATAGTTGATAGATCCTTAAGCATGTACTGTTAGTTTGGTTGTTATATTGTAAAAGGGGTTAAAAGGGTAGTTATAAGAAATACAGTACTCAATGTATCATAATACACCTAAGTAAAGTGCACCACCCCCCACGCGAAATGAGCCAACCTGGACAAAACTGTAATGGGCCAATCAAGTGCCTTAAATCTTCACGCAAATGAAGGATCCAAAAAGAAACCAATCCAAAGGGACAAAAACAGGATAAAAAGGGGCTTCTGACCCACTGAATGCGTGCCATTCCATCTGGGACATTGGGGACATCGCTACATTGCTGCTGAAAAGAAGACCCAGCACCGGCATTGCAGCATCCTCAACGGGAACGCTCTTGCTTGGCCCACGGGCCCCCTTGCTTTAGGCCTTTCTTATAATAAAAGCTAAAATCACTTTAGTACTGGGAGCCTGCTCCCGTTTTTATCACTCGCACCAGATAGCAGCCACAGGACACCTAAATCTTTCAGAGAAAGAGAATTTATTGCTCCATTATCAGAAGAAACTAACTTCTTCCCGCCTTGCTCAGCCCTGAAGATGCCGTCAAGATTAAGAGGAAGAAGTTGACACTGACCTGACTGAATCCCTTGTTTGAATGGAATTTATGCATCATGTATGAGATGTATGAATATGCAACGGGCTATTGCTTTTAAGGATTACTCCTCTATTAATATGCATCCTTTTTCGGGCTTATGCTGCCCAGAAAGAGGTACCCGGACTGTCTGTAACTCTTTGTTTTTATTGTCCCGTATTGTCCTAAATCCTAATTGTTCAAATTATTATTACTCTAACTATATTACTGTTATAAATGATCAAATCGGTAGCCAAATTTATAAGAAAATTTAACAAAGATTTATTAGATCAATAACAAAAAATAGAATTTCGAAAATCCACCACAGCCAAGACAGCATCATCTCCGGGTGCAGGTGCTGGGTGAACCCAGGTTTGGCTGACAAAGTGACAGCGTCTCCCCAAGAGGTTTACCCGGAGTGTCTTGAGCAGCCTGCTTATATGCACTTTATTCTGCCTGAGGCAGGGATGACTCTCTTTGTCTCTCTTCATATGTAGAACTGCATCTATACATGTGCAGGATCAGACAAAGGCCAGTCCAAAGGTTCAGACAGAGTGTCTGAGTATCCAGGCAGAGTATGTGTTCTCATGTAGTAGGGCGATGCCAGTTCCTGAGTAGGGCAGATGAGATCATTGCAGGTGTAGGTCCTGTGAGTAGCTGAGACATTCCATTAATCATGGTCCAGGCTGGTTTAGATGCTATCAGCCCAGGTGCAGATGCCAGGGAAGTCCTCCATGATTGCTTAGGACAGTCCCATTCACACGGTAACAGACCTGATATTATCTTAACGCTGTCCGGGAACTAGTTGAATACAAATGAGACTATGCTCCCAGCCAGAGTGATCAAAGACATAACTTTGGACTTTTATAATATTTTATGCATATATAGCATGAATTATCTCTACCATATACTACAATTACTATTTTTATAACCATTTTATTACTATTAAATTTAAAAATTTTAAAAACAAGTGATTGGCGTTTTTCACAGACAACATGGGTTTAAATATATAATGGGAAGTAAGCTGCATTCAGGGATTTCTATAATAAAGATAATGGAATCCTTAAATCCAAGAGGGTCAATGAGCTTTTGTTTTGATCTATTTACTCTGTAGAAACTGCTCTAATGATGGCTTTAGTTACAAAACATTGGTATTCCATCATGTTTACAGTATGACTTGGGTTATATTGATAGGAATCGTCTGTGCTGTGACCACATTCCTAGACTGTTCCCTCCTGAGGTCTGCTGTTAAAATGCAGCTTAGGAATTAGTTTAAAACACAGTCTGGGCTCAGCAAAGCTAAGTGTTACTTTAAATAAAGTTGTACTGAGTGACTAGCTAGTATTCTAAATACTTATTGTTGGGATCATATTAAAATCAATTGCCTCAAATATGGAAATATGGCTTACTTAGCTAAGTGTTGGAAGTTAGGATTTTCCTTTTTTTTTTTTCCTCAGGGAAGTTTGTCATGTTTGTTGCTAAGAGACGATAACGACCAGTACTTAAGAGACAAAATAAGTAGCCAAGGCGAGGGGAAGTGTGCAGCTGCACTCTAGTAGCTGAGTGGTTTTCTTTTGGAAGGGCAGAGATACTGCAAGATTTTGGCTGGGGGGTGAGGGGCTGGGCTCACCTCCTTTCTCTCTCACTTTCGGGATTGGAAGGAATGGTTGAGCTGCTGCTATCGCCCCCACCACAAAGTCCAGCCCATTACTGTTTTCTCCTACCGTGAGTGAGGCTTTTGCTCCTAAAAGTGGCCGTTGAATTGGGACCTTATTAACACCCTACCTCACCGAAAAGGATGTTCACCATCTACTTGTGTCAGCAGTTTTGGTGACACTCAGGTGCCTCAGGAGAAAACCCAGGACTCCGAGCCCTTCTCCCTCCGAGAAAGCCTCTCCCGGCTGCATTCGGGAGCCCAGCTGCAGCTGCCAGCCCTCCATTTTTCTGCCACTGCTGTGGGTTTTTTGCTACACTGTAACCCAGCAACTGCTGGGACACCCCACAGCTCTTGCTACAGCTGCGGAGTTTCTGCTATATTTTGTTTGCTACCCCGGGTGTGCTCTCCTCTGACCTTCCAGCAGCTGCTCTGAGGATCCTGCTATAGCTCATTTCACCATTTGGAGGGGCACTGGGATCCGGTGCCCCTCTGAGTTTGTAAAGGAAGCTCCTTTTCTATTTCTTACGCTGGCCTGTCCACCATTAACCGTGTGGAGAAGGCAGCTGATCTCGCGCCACATCGCCCCCTTCAGCTGCAGGGGAATCATCACACCTGCCCTCCCCGTCAGGAAGCCAACAGCGCCCCTACTGGCTGTGACCATAACTACATGAAAGGGGAAAGTGCCTGGCAGCCAAGAGAAGGCTGTTACTGGATTTCTGGTTTTGTTTGTTGTTGCTGCCATTGTGGTTGGTTTTTTGCCTTGTTATACATATACATACTAGTAAAAAACTGTTATTCCTTTTCCCATATCTTTGCCTGAAAGCCCCATAATTTTGGAGTTATAATAATTTGGAGGGAAGGGGGTCACATTTTCTGTTTCTGCCTTCCTTGGCAGACACCTCCCTTTCAAACCAAGATACTGAGGCAATTCAGCCGACCTTGGTTAGTCTTTCCTTTCTTCTATACTTTTCCAGAAAGACTAAGTTTAATCTCTTCTCCTAGGCTGTGGCAAGTTGTATGCTCCTCTTGGCTCATACCAGGACTATAGGAATTAACTGCTATTGAGCAGCCTCTTCTGAAAATTATGGTTTTCAAATGCTATAGTTTGTTTGGTAGGGACTTCTATTAGCAAAAAGTAATCAGGAGGTTTGTTTTGTTTTGTTTTGTTTTCCAGAGTTTCCTCTATAATCTACAGGACACAGCAGAAGGCAGCCAGACAGAGCAGTGAACACAACAGCCAGTGCAACAACCTGTTCATGTTTAAAATTTGGGAATTTCTCAGTCTTAAGTGATGACAGGTTCTTTCCAGGTGACAGGAAGTTTGCATCATATGAGAAAAGCACCTCAACAAGGCTCCTAGCAAGACTGGAAATTTTTTTTCATCATAGGATATCTCAGCAGAATTGTTGTTACAGATAAAGCTTGTTAAATTCAGAACTAAATATGACATTGTAAATAAGAAACTAAGGGTAGGTGAGGAACCTTGTAATTTAAAAATGTTTCAAAGTCTAGTCTCCTGAAACATGTATTATCATTCCCTATTCAAAAGTTTTCTGGGTAAAGGTCATGTGCAGAAGAAGCTCTTCCCAGTAGTTATCCTCACAGTTAACTACTCTTCCCCAAAAAGCACTGACATCTGCTCACATAAAAGCTAAAGAAAGGAGGAGGAAGGGGGACATTGGTTATTTACAACTTTTGACTTCCAGAGCAACCTATATGTGTGCTGAAGCCCTGCTTCCTGGGAAGTGGACGGACGTGCTTGTTAATGGGGAAAAGGGAATAAAATCTTTCAGGTTTTTTTCCTTTGTTTCCATGCACACTCTTTGCTTTTGCTTTAGAAAACTCCCTTTATCTCGGCCCACAAGTTTTTAAAATTTTATTTTCTTCCACTGTCCTGCTGAGGAGGGGAGTGATAGAGGGGCTTGGTGGGCATCTGGTGTCCAGCCAAGGTCAACTCACCAGAGCCCTTTCTGGCACCTGAACAAGGACACAAGAATGGAGATAACAAATGGATATATTTATTGAAGGGTGTTCAGGGACATTTAGGGCAGACAAAGCCCACCCGGGGGCTACACCCAAAAAATGGGTGCCAGGTCACTGGTTTTCACACTTTTACAAGTTTGGTCCATTTGCATATTGGGGGTTGTCCTGGTTTAGGGCAAATTTATTAAAGAATCTGCAAAGAAGGGCCCCTCCAGAAAGCAAAACCCACATGGCCCCTCCCCCCAAACCGGTTCGGGAAAAAATTCCTTGGAGAGAGGTGGAAAGAACCTGTTTATTTGACTGGCCCAGCACCCCCCAGCACACAAAATGAACAATACCCAATGACACCGCTCTGAGAAAGATGACAAAATCAGAAAGTCTCTTTCGGGGGTGGTTGCTCTGTTCTCAGTCCCTCCGGCGCTGGGGCAGCTGCTGCAGCCAAACCTTCGGTGTTCCTGGGTCCCAGTCTGGAGCAGGTTCGAGATTGTCACAGAAACAGGAGAGGAGAAACAGTCCAGGAAGGAATGTGGACTGTTAAGCTAGAACTAGCTAACAAGCAGAGGTGAAAGGAGAGCAGAAGCAAGAGCAGAAAAAGAGAGCAAGCAAAAGCAGCAAACTGAAGCCAGAAGTGAAAAAACAGCCCTATGTACCGCTTTCCTCTGTGTCCCTGATAAGAGAAACCCAAACAAAACTTCCACTCTTCAGAGCCGGTCTTAAAGGCACAGAACAGATGAATGGGGATATACGAGCATCACAACGTCACCCCAGGACATTCCACCCCTTATCCCCATATCATTCTTACCCCACAATCAGATCTCTCTGAGGTACACATCGTGTTGTTCCATCTCTTTGCATTATCCACCACGTGCAACCTGGTCCCTGAGCAAAGAAAACCCCACGAATGGGTTTGTCTGCACTCGAGGCAGAATTGATCCACACAGTCTTCCCTAACAAACCGCTGATATGTACCACTGGCACTGTGTCTCCTTCAATTACATTCAGGGACTCAGACTGGGCAGGACCTGCTCGGTTGGTGGAACCTCGGGTGTTAACTAACCAGGTGGCTTTTGCCAGATGCTGCTCCCAATTCTTGAAAGATCCCCCACCCAAAGCTTTCAACTGGGTTTTTAGTAGTCCATTGTACCTCTCCACTTTTCCTGCAGCTGGTGCATGGTAGGGGATATGGTACACCCACTCAGTGCCATGTTCCCTAGCCCAGGTGTTGATAAGGCTGTTCTTGAAATGAGTCCCACTGTCTGACTCAATCCTCTCAGGGGCGCCATGTCTCCACAGAACTTGCTTTTCAAGGCCCAGGATGGTGTTCCGGGCTGTAGCATGAGACACAGGGTAGGTGTCCAGCCATCCAGTGGTGGCCTCCACCATGGTCAGCACGTAGCGCTTGCCCTGGCGTGTCTGGGGCAGTGTGATGTAGTCAATCTGCCAGGCCTCCCCATACTTGTACTTGGACCACCGCCCACCGTACCAGAGGGGCTTCACTCGCTTGGCCTGCTTGATGGCAGCAAACGTCTCACAGTCATGGATAACCTGAGAAATACTGTCCATGGTTAGATCCACCCCTCGGTCTCGTGCCCACTTATAGGTGGCATCTCTGCCCTGGTGGCCTGAGGCATCATGGGCCCATCGAGCTAGGAATAACTCTCCCTTATGTTCCAAATCTAGGTCTATTTTGGACACCCTTATCTTTGCAGCTTGGTCTACCTGCTCATTGTTTTGGTGCTCCTCATTGGCCCTACTCTTGGGTATATGGGCATCTACATGGCGGACTTTCACAGGCAGTTTCCCTACCCTGGTAGCAATGTCTTTCCACTCACCAGCAGCCCAAATTGGTTTCCCTCTACGTTGCCAGTTAGCCTTTCTCCACCTCTCCAGCCATCCCCACAGAGCATTGGCTACCATCCATGAATCAGTGTAGAGGTAGAGCCTTGGCCACTTCTCTCTCTCAGCAATGTCTAGGGCCAGCTGAACAGCTTTGAGTTCAGCAAGTTGGCTTGATCCACCTTCTCCTTCGGTAGCTTGTGCAACCTGTCATGTGGGGCTCCATACGGCTGCTTTCCACTTCCGGTTCATCCCTACAATGCGACAGGAACCGTCAGTGAAAAGAGCGTAGCGTGTTTCCTCTGGGGGCAGTTGGTTATAGGGAGGAGCCTCCTCAGCACGTGTCACTGGTTCTTGTTCCTCTTCATCTGTGACACCAAAATTCTCACCTTCGGGCCAATTTGTAATGACCTCCAAAATCCCAGGGCGATTCAGTTTACCTATACAGGCGCGCTGAGTGATGAGAGCAATCCACTTGCTCCATGTAGCACTGGTGGCATGGTGAGTGGAAGGAACATTGCCTTTGAACATCCACCCCAGCACTGGTAGTCGGGGTGCCAGGAGGAGTTGTGCTTCAGTGCCTATAACCTCCGAGGTAGCCTGGACTCCTTCATAGGCAGCCAGGATTTCTTTCTCTGTTGGAGTATAGTTGGCTTCAGACCCTCTGTAGCTTCGACTCCAAAATCCCAGTAGTTGACCCCGAGTCTCCTCAGGCACCTTCTGCCAAAGGCTCCAGGACAAGCCATGGTTCCCGGCTGCAGAGTAGAGCACATTCTTCACCTCTGGTCCTGTCCTGACTGGGCCAAGGGCTACAGCATGAGCAATCTCCTGCTTGATCTGGACAAAGGCTTGTTGCTGCTCAGGCCCCCACTGGAAATTGTTCTTCTTGCGGGTGACCGGGTAGAGAGGGCTCACGATCTGACTGTACTCAGAAATATGCATCCTCCAAAAACCTATTGCACCCAAGAAAGCTTGTGTCTCTTTCTTATTGGTGGGTGGAGACATTACTGTGATCTTGTTGATGACATCTGTAGGAATCTGACGCCATCCATCTTGCCACTTCACTCCCAGGAATTGAATCTCACCAGCTGGTCCCTTTACTTTACTCTTTTTAATGGCGAAACCAGCTCCCAGGAGGATGTGGATGATTTCCTTCCCTTTCTCGAACACTTCCACAGCTGTGTTCCCCCACACAATGATGTCATCAATATACTGCAGATGTTCTGGAGCCTCACCCTTTTCCAGTGCAGCCTGGATCAGTCCATGGCAGATGGTGGGGTTGTGCTTCCACCCCTGGGGCAGTCGGTTCCAGGTGTACTGCACTCCCCTCCATGTGAAGGCAAACTGAGGCCTGCATTCTGCTGCCAGAGGAATGGAGAAAAATGCATTGGCAATGTCTATAGTGGCGTACCACCTTGCTGCCTAGGACTCAAGCTCATACTGGAGCTCTAATATGTCCATCACGGCAGCACTCAGTTGTGGAGTCACTTCATTCAATGCACGATAGTCTACAGTCAATCTCCATTCTCCTTCAGATTTTTGCACAGGCCAAATGGGGCTGTTGAAGGGTGAGTGGGTCTTGCTGACCACCCCTTGGCTCTCCAGCTCTCGGATCATCTTATGGATGGGGATCACGGCATCTCGAGTGGTCCTATACTGCCATCGATGCACTATGGAAGTGGCAATTGGCACTCGTTGCTCTTCTCCTGTCAGGCATCCTACTGCAGATGGATTCTCAGACAACCCAGGCAAGGTGTTCAATTGCTGGATGCCCTCTGTCTCTACAGCAGCTATTCCAAATGCCCATCTGAGTCCTTTTGGGTCTTTGAAGTAACCACTTCGAAGGTAGTCTATGCCCAAAATACATGGGGCCTCTGGGCCAGTCACAATAGGATGCTTCTTCCACTCATTTCCCGTTAGGCTCACATCAGCTTCCACCAAAGTGAAATCCTGGGATCCCCCTGTCACACCAGCAATAGAAACAGACTCTGTCCCCACATGTCTTGATGGGATTAACGTGCACTGCGCACCAGTATCGACCAAAGCTTTATACTCTTGTGGTTCCGATGTGCCAGGCCAACGAATCCACACAGACCAGAAGACACGATTTTCCCTGGCCTCTACCTGGCTAGAGGCAGGGCCCCTCTAAGCCTGGTTATCATTCTTTCCCTGGGTGTATGTTTTGGATGTTCCTTCGAGGGGATCAGACAGGTCATCATCATCATACCTGGCCATTCGGCTATGGGCAACTGGAGCTGCTTTCCTCCTGGTGGCTTCCTTCAGTTCACGCACCCGTCGTGCCAGAACAGCAGTAGGTTTCCTATCCCACCTTCTCATGTTTTCCCAACAATCACGCAGGTAAAACCACAGCTCAGCTCGTGGGGTGTATCTTCTCTCACCATCTGGGAAACGTCTGCATTGGATACCGGAACCTCGGATCTGTACTGCTGAAATTTGGAGAAGGTCTTCTTTAATCTCCTCTCTAAGCTTCTTATGGTTCTCCTCTATCTTATCCTCTAAGTTCTGCAGACGTATTTCTACCTCTGCGATTCTGGCATGTGTCAGGCCATGTACAGCATCTGCATATGCTCGGAGCTTCCTTGCCATGTCAAGCACAGTCTCACCCCTCTCATCCCTCTTCATGATGGCTAAGGCAGAACCATATTCATGTGACCCGAGTTGTACGAGTTTTCGCCACATCACAGACGCGCATGGTACTAAGTCTGGGTTCCTAGTTGTTACATCATCTGAGAAGATAATCTCTGCCACGGCCATTTCTCTCAGGCGTTGGATCCCTTGCTCTATTGTCTTCCACTAAGTCTGCTGCATATAGAGATCGTCTGCACACAGGTATCTTTCTGCTACACTTCTTAGGACCCGTTCCCAGAGGCTGTGAGAGTTAGCCCCGCTCATCATTCCTTGGTCTATGACAGGATCCTGTGACAGGGATCCCAAATGCCTGGCTTCAGTGCCATCCAAAATTCTAGCTTCGCCTGCAGCATCCCAGAGACGGACCAGCCAACTAATTATGGATTCATCAGTCCTTCGAGTGCAATCCTTCCGCAGGCCACGAAGGTCCTTCAGGGAAAAGGACTCAATATTGGCATCTGATCTTGCACCTGCTGCTTTGACTCCTGTTTTTACGTCAGGAGGCACTGAGGTTCCTTCTCCTTTATCATCATCATCATCATCGTCCACTGGTCGATTGGTCTTGTCTGTGCATTTCCCACTTCTAGTGCTGGTAGCAACAGCCATGATTTTAGCTGCTGGCTTCGAGCCTGGAGTGTTAGCTGCACCTGAGTCACCGGGACAGTTGCTGATTTATCTCCCTGCCCCCCTGCCTCTGTCTGCTGCCCTAGAGTATCTAGCAGTGTGCGATAAGCATATGCCAGGGCCCAGCTCACTGGAATGACCTTCCTCTCCTTAGGCTCATCCTGGTACTTCTCTTTCAGATATTTGCCCACCTCAGTTGGGTTCTGAATTTGTTCATGGGGAAAATCCCACACTACAGGGTCAGAGAATTCCTTCAGGATTTGGCCCATATCCTCCCATTTCCCACACCACTTAGGATTTTCCACACCTGGGTCTACTCCTGAGTCAGGGGCCTCATCAGCCCGTCTAGAAATCTCAGCCCTCATTCTAGAGAAGCAGCAGGCTGTATAGAGGAAGGTTACCAGATTGAATACCAGGAAGATGGTTTCTTTAACATTGAAGGGAAACTGAACATCCTTCACTAGTGATGCAACTGATTCATAGGAGAAGGAGGAAAGCAGAGGCTGAAAAACCTCATTCCCTCCTGCTCCTCCTGCGACAAACTGGATGCATAACCATAGCCATGAACCATTCATACCTGGAGCAGACCCTAGCATGTTTATAAACTTCTTGCACATTATTGCCACCAAACCCAGCAGGATAGCTATTCTTGTCACAGCCCCTCTGATGTAAAAACTATGTATTAGGGGCAATACTAAAGCTATTTCTGGATAAGAAAATAAACCTAGGGACCAGAGAGGTATTAAAATCTCAAAAAACCCTAGGGACCAGAAATGCATGCAAACCTTCACCCCAATAGACATTATGAATCCAAAAAGCATGGCTATTAGCTGATTTAAACGAACACAGAATAATAGCAGCCAAAATGCAGTCAAAACAGGGTTTTTCCACTCTCTCTCTCACCCCACATTGGGCGCCAAAGATTTGTCCTGATTTAGGGCAAATTTGTTAAAGAATCTGCAAAGGAGGGCCCCTCCAGAAAGCAAAACCCACACGGCCCCTCCCCCCAAACCGGTTCGGGAAAAAATTCCTCGGAGAGAGGTGGAAAGAACCTGTTTATTTGACTGGCCCAGCACCCCCCAGCACACAAAATGAACAATACCCGATGACACCGCTTTGAGAAAGATGACAAAATCAGAAAGTCTCTTTCGGGGCTGGTTGCTCTGTTCTCAGTCCCTCCGGCGCTGGGGCAGCTGCTGCAGCCGAACCTTCGGTGTTCCCGGGTCCCAGTCCGGAGCAGGTTCGAGATTGTCACAGAAACAGGAGAGGAGAAACAGTCCAGGAAGGAATGTGGACTGTTAAGCTAAACTAGCTAATAAGCAGAGGCGAAAGCAGAGCAGAAGCAAGAGCAGAAAAAGGGAGCAAGCTGAAGCCAGAAGTGAAAAAACAGCCCTATGTACCACTCGTCTCTGTGTCCCTGATAAGAGAAACCCAAACAAATCTTCCACTCTTCAGAGCCGGTCTTAAAGGCACAGAACAGATGAATGGGGATACAAGCATCATAATGTCATCCCAGGACAGGGGTCAATCTTCTAATTACAGCTTCAGGTAATTAAGTAATTTACCCCAAGTCTCCCCCTGCTCCAACTCACTTTTATTTACATTTCTCGGGGCCTGAGACAGTAAGATGTCCTTGATTCCCAAGCCTAGAGAGGAATTGTTTTGTCTGACTAAAATGGAAAAGCAGTAGCTAACATTCTATATGGAGTTTAGAGTTATACACTAAAGAATTATAGGATTATAAATACATGAAAAAATAGAAAAGCTAAAATCCTATGGCATCAAAGGGACTGGAGCATCTCTTTTATGAGGAAAGGCTGAGGGAGTTGGGCCTGTTCAGCCTCAAAAAGAGATGACTGAAAGGGGACCTCATCAATGTCTGTAAGTATCTGAAGGAGGGGTGTCACCGTTGAGTCAGGAATGGATGAATGAGTGACACATGACACACTCCATGCATATTCAGAAGGCTAATAATATTTTATTATGAACCCATTCCTTTTTATACTCTATTCCAACACAGGTGGACCTGATTGGTCCTTTAATCAACACACTGTCGCCATTGGCTAATTAAGAAACCACACTTCAGTAAACATCTTTCCATAACACATTCCACATGTTCGCACACACCAGGTGCAGAAACTTAAGAATTGTTTTCATTCTTTTCTCTGAGCTTCTCACAGCTTTTCCCAGAATGATGCCTGGGAAACTATGGGAAACTATCAATTTCTCTTTCTTAGCATTCACAGAAGGGTACCAAGAGGATGGAGCCAGGCTCTTCTCAGTGATGCCAAGCAATAGGACAAGAGACAATGGGAAGAAATTGATGCACAGAAAGTTCTACCTGAACATGAAAAACTTCTTTACTGTGCAGGTGACGGAGCACAAGAACAGACTGAGCAGAGAGGGTGTGGAGTCTCCTTCACTGTAGATTTTCAAGAACCACTGGACACAATCCTGTGCAATGTGCTGTAGGATGTTTCTGCTTGAGCAGCTAAGTTGAACCAGATGGTCCACTGTGGTCCATTCCAACCTGACCCATTCTGTTATTCTGTGATTCCCTGGTAGTAAGGCACTGGAACATGTTCCCCAGAGAAGTTGTGGATGCCCCACCCCTAGAGGTGTTCAAGGCCAAGTTAGATGGGGCTATGAGGAACCTGATCTATTGGGTGCCATCCCTGCTCATGGCAGGGGGATTGGAACTAGATGATCTATAAGGTCCCTTCCACCCCAAACCATTCTATGATTTTAAGATTCTATGAATTCAAAGAGGAAGCAGAAATTACCCAGTTCCTGACCACATAAGATCTTTGACATGTGAAAATATTACAGCTGCCAGCCAGGTGAGTGGATTTCTGCCTGGCGTCTTATGCTGGAATAATGGGACCAACGGTTAGCAGTTGTAAGGTAAGGAAGCCCAATAGCTGGGATCCCTTGCTAGAAATCAGAGAACTGAAAGAGGAATTAGAAAAGAGGCATCAATTTGCAGTCTCTGGAGATGACTACTCTGAATTGTGAGGGCAAGATATTAATTTAAGGAAGATCTTGTAAACTTCACAGGAAAGTGGACCACTGTGGATGAAGGTATCTACTACCTGAGAGAATTAGCAGTGCTGGAAGTCATCTCTAGTGATCTAAATGATGATGAGGTCTCTAAAGATCCAGAGAATGTCCTGTGCACACAGGCCATGTAGAGGAAGATGATTCAAACTACCCCAGTGTCATAGTCTAACGGCTTGACAGCAATGTATTGCCCAGATATGGATACAACAGTTGTGGAGGGAGTGTGTTCTTGGCTCCAAATCTTTGAAGAAAATCTTTGTACCTCCACATTCCTATAGGCCAGTACCTCAGCTCTCAGGGACAGCCCAAGAGATCAGTCCTTGCCTGCCCCAGTCAGATGGAAAGGAAGCTCCAGGAATATGTCATGTGGTGCGCTCTGGTTCTTTTTGCGTGACATGGGGAAGGACAGGAGCAAGTGGGATTGTGAACCCACCTTTAAGCTGGAAGTCCATGTACATGAACTGAGAGGGAAGAGAGCTATTAAGAAGGGGCCATACAAGAAGGCTGTCAGTGTTGACGACTGAGAGACAGGACTCCACTTAGGGCAAGCAAGAAGTTGTTTATTGTTTCGACAGCTCGGTTTATATACTCATACAGCTTTAGATAAAATTTTCCACTGCCAAGCAATAACCACATTATTAATGTTTCTTAGCAATACTGCTTAACCGCAATCTTACACTTGCAGTCTTACATGACTTCCTTAAAACAAAGCACAACATTCCTTTTCTTTCCTCCCTCAGACTTCTGTTTGATGTTCCCAGGGCTTTTGGCCCAATGAGACAGAGTAAAGATCCATTTTGAATAAGGTGAAGTGTCTAGGAGAGGTGAAAAGTCTGTGAGGCCAAAGATGAAGGGAAAAACTGCAGAGCAGAGACAGTGAGGTAACAGAGAAAAAAACCAGAAACGACCTTGCGATCTGCCCCCAACCAAGGACGACCAAGGAATT
The DNA here is from genome assembly GCF_028769735.1 of Zonotrichia leucophrys gambelii. Classification (NCBI taxonomy): domain Eukaryota; kingdom Metazoa; phylum Chordata; class Aves; order Passeriformes; family Passerellidae; genus Zonotrichia; species Zonotrichia leucophrys. The sequence continues at coordinate 524,699 of NC_088199.1, read as the reverse complement.
CTTTTGATAAAGAAGAACTGGTGATACATGTCACGTGGAATGAATATGTATGAACCTATTGTGAAACTGTATGCATATGTATTTGAGAGGGGGATAAAAGGAGACCTGAAGTTCTCAGAGGTACGCATGCCTTTTGAGGAGAATTTTCTCTGCATGTGTCCGACGCCGTAATAAAACATACCGAGCTTTACAACTTTTATAAAGTTGTGAGTTTTCTTCTTTTCTCCGCAAAACACCATCAAGGCCAAGATGTCCACATCTTCCATTAACTCAGCAGTATTCTCTGCTCCACTTCCCAGCTGCATCCCCATATCTCTCCCTTTCTATTCAACCATCAAAATTCTTTTCAGGGATTTATCTATTCATCTTTGAATGCATTGCAAAACACATTGGAATCAAATAATCAAAAGCATTACTATAGCTAAAATATAAATCCTTGTCTTTTTCAAGTTTTTAAGTCAGCCAGTAAGCCCACATCCCCCAAGCATCTGCTCGAGCCAGTCCCCATTGCTAACAACCTGTAATTTAATTACACTGTGTTGAAGAGCCTGTATGCTAGCATGGATAGACTGAGAATGATCAGATAGTTTCATGCAGCATAGGCCTTCAAAGTCTTCACAGCCATGTTCATGCACTAAAAGCAAAAAATCAATGGCAGCTCTATTTTGCAATGTTGTATGCCTTACACTATCAGTATCTGTTAATAAGCCTTTTAAAGCAGAGCTAGTAGCATTAGTTTGTTTTGCAAGCCAGCAACCAAGCTCATTTAAAGTTTTTTGTGAATGTGCTGTGCCAATAGATGGAATAATTGAGGCAAGTACTCACGCCCCGGTTTCCCATGACTGTACGTTGTCATCTCAATCTGGGTTGTATGTATGTGTGCTGCATTTCACCTGTCCTAGCTTATGCAAAGATGTTAAGTTTATCTGTGAGGGGTGAAGCACAGTCACCTAAAAGTGCAAGGGCCTCCTATTGCCTCTCCTGGTATTCCTTTCCAAGCTCTATTTCCAGAAATTAAAAATATATCGTCTATTAGTCTGATGGTAACTTCTCCTGAAATAACTTAGCATGGTAAGATGTGATTACATCAAGCAGAGGCATTGGCATAAATACCTGTACCTGAAACATCAAAGCCAGGGTTTATTTTTACTTTGTTAACCTAGGTCAAGGTCCTATGGGTGTAATTTAAAAAGAAACACACAAAGGACTGTGTGGATCTAAGAATGTCAAGCTCTTCAGACTGTAGGGGGAGAGGGGAATACTCATTAATTATATCCATCCCTTGACCACTGTTGTTAGCAAAAAACCATCCAGCCATCTGGCCTTGCTTTTTACGGTACTCCGTATCTCACCACCACTTTGGTTCAACTCGACCTAGGGTGGTACAATTTCTTTGGGTTGTCAAGTTGAATAAAGTATCCCACTCACTTACCTGTAAGGGCATGACAACGAAGCAAGTTTGAAAAGGGTTACTGGGAGAAGTCATAGAAATGCACAAAGTAGATTCATTTAAAGCTGAAGCAAGCATAAGCTGAACATTACCTTCTGGAAGGGCTGGCACCACGATCATTTCCCCTTTATAGAGACTGAATCCTACAAAAAGGCTCAGCCTGAGAAGGCCAATCTTGTTCCCAAAAATACCTATGTGAAGGCAAGCCATAATCCTGTGCACACACAAATTTTTAAAATAATACAATCACCATACGAATAGCGAAAAGGATCATACCGTGGGCAATCCCGGTGCTCTGATGTGCAATACCACTTTCTCTGATGCCTATAAGACATACACAGAGTCCTTGCCTGGTGGGAATAATCTCTACAAATAAAGCAAGGTTTAGGGTTATTTTCAAATGTAAGTCCAAGTCTCCTTTCCTGTTGCAGTGTGTTGTAATATCTTGCCTTAAACTTCCGGGTCCCTTCCCCAAGTGTGCCAATACCTCTCTTCCCCTTCCCCCCTCGCCCCCTGCTGGACTGTCAGTCAGTTTTAACATTCTAGCAAAGCGTCATGTGGTTCACTATCCCTTCCCTCCCCCTCCTCCCGGAGCTTAAAAGGTCAATCAGACCATGTGCTCGGGATTCTGTTGGAGCTGTTACCAAGATTCAGACCTGTGTGACCATGGAATAAAACTCTGGATATTAACCCTCCGACAGAATCCGTCTCCTTCCTCCTCACCATAGCCTGAAGACTTCCCACCTGAGGTAAACAGAGTTCCTAACAAGCCTGGACTTGTTCACTGCCCAGCAGCAACCTCCAGCAAGCTAAAGGTGTCTCTGGGGTGAAACACCACAGTTTCCACCTTTGGCCCAGCAGCAAGGGTCAGACTAGCCCAGGCACAATCTATCTACCTGGTAATACTGGGATTCTTATTCCAATACTTTCCCACTGTTCCCACTGTCTTTTGAGACATGGGGTTAGAAATTAACTTGGGGTAGAAATCAATTTTGGATTTAGATTGAGTGTGCTGTTTTGAATTTTTTAGTCAGTAGCTTGCTCGCATAGATGAAGTGTGTTGTGTTAACATGTTTAGTCTGTTAACTTGCTGTGCTCACAAAAAGCTTGTAGCTCGCAAAACTGTCCCCAACAAGGTGAAAGGAATCTGAACTTCCAAGCTAGAGGGAGATTAGAGGGGCCCCTTGGACCTTAAAACAAGAAACAAAGCAAAACTGAGGCTGAGGCAAAGTGAAAATTTTCCAGGATAGAAATCCATTTTAATTTAGGTGAAATGTACATTTTTGAGTTGAGTCTGTGGTTAGAAATCGTAGTTATTTAGCCAGACTGCAAGGCCTAAGCTCAGTGAAGTTACTTCAGCGAAGGACAGAGATAAAGGGAGGGAGACAGAAGATGATAGTGACAGGGACTGCTGTAAAGGGTAAGTCAACCTGACCTTGGAATTTTTTCTGATAAAAAGGAACTAGTGGTAAAAGTCACACAAAACCCATAAAAATGAATATGTATGAACCTATTGTGAAACTATGCATATGTATTTGAGAGAGAGATAAAAAGAGACCTGAAGTCCTCAGAGGTACGCATGCCTTTTAAGGAGAGCAATCTTCGAATGCGTCCAGCACTGTAATAAACATACCAGCTTTACAACTTTTACAAAGTTGTGGGGTTCTCTTCTTTTCTCCACAAAACAAGGCTGCCAAGATACCAAGAAGACTGAAGGACAACCAGAGAGCTCTCTGCACAAGGGCTGATAGGAACTAATTGTAATGCAAAGCAGGGCTAGTAAATGAATATGCATGAACCAATTGTGAAACTTAATGCATATGCAACAGGTTAGTGGACAAAGGGAAGTCGACTCTCCGGAGTTTGCATGCTCTTTCATTGTGCATGTGCCCAGCACTTAATAAAGATACATACCTACTTCAAAACTTTTATGAGTTGTGAAGTTTTTTCTGCAAATCATTTTTCTGGCAAGCCACGCAGGAGATCGTCTCTGTCCCCTGGAGAGGCAGAGTGGGGAGGCAGACTTCCTTGGTGCACCCTGCGGGACTTTTCTTGGAGGGGCTCCGCATCCTCGCTCAACCCCCCCCCCCCCCCCCCCCCCGTGGAGACAGACAACGATCTGATAGTATGCAAAGATAAACAGCATGTATCAAGCTTAGAAAGAGGCCTTGGCCAAAAGGGCTGCTGTTAAACTGCTCCGAGATGTCTGGCGCACAGTTCAGTCCCTGTGTGACTAAAGGTTTGGAGCTTGCAAGCAGCTGCCGGCTGTACTTAGCCGGTGGGAGGGGGAAGGGTCCACTTGCTGATAGAATGGCTAGTGAAGGAATTCACTTATCGATTGTGCGACTGCTAGAGGCTCTGGGGGTGAGTCAAGTGAATCTGGAACATTAGTGCTGCTATTATACTTGCTGTTATTGTGTGCTTGTGGTGTCTGGACACTGTAGTTAATGGTAATGGGTTTTTGTGATTGCGTGACTGAGTGGCTTTGTGGGCTTGGTTATGTGAAAAAGGGAGTGAGCAAGTGAGTGTACATGGGAGGGGAGAGGAGGGGGCTCTACCCGCGACTGAGGCAGCCGAGTGAAGCCCAAAACAACAAGTAGGGTACGCCGGCTGGGAAGCTGTGGGGGTAGATAGCATTCCGCGGGGAAGCAGCTGGGAAGAAGCAGAGCAAGTGGAGAAATGTAGGTGAGGACACATAGCATATTTAAATGTGTTTGTGTAGATTGTGCATGTTTTAACCATAGCTAGACGAACGGAAAAGATTCCACTGCCTCAGTGGTTCGGACTTGACCCCTGGGAGTTCGTGAATCCAGTAAATCACTAGATAGAGAGAGGGGATGAACGAGTTTACTTAGAGGGGCTTTACCAGACTTCAACTAGTAATGTAGTTTCTCTAGATTGAGAACAACTCACTGTAGCGAATTTAGAAATTCATTAAGAGGTAAATGAAATAGCCTGCATTTGTGGGCAATTCTTAGAAGCCGTGTGAAATAAACAGGGCCAGGAGACTTCTTCTCCTTTTTAATGCCTTTATTAAAAGTGATCAGCTCAGGATTGGGCGGCTCGGCAAGACTGCAGTCCCCGTCGCATCTCCCAGGGCGACTCAGAGGAGGAGGATATGCGCAGCTCTGTCCACTAGGGTCAGAGCCGGGGGATCCAGTCCTCGTGGGGGCCTTTAGGGCTTGATGTCCCCCGTCAGATGTTGTTTCGGTCCGAGTCTCGCTTCCTCCCAGACCTGGCCCGGGGGCTCTCGAACACAGGGTGAGGAACAATGAAGGTATTCAGCATCTCTGCAGGCCCAGCACTCCGCTCCTCACATCCAGACATCACTCTAGTCTCTCAACTCTTATTTGGCTCGTTGTTTTTGGGGTCTTCTCAGTACATTCGGAGCGGGGGACCCACACAGCATTCTGGTCTTGGAGTCACTTTGCATAACCCCCCCCACCTTCTCAGGTGTCTTCACTATTCTGGGAAAGGTACAACTTAGCCTCGGGCAAGGCTCTGCTAATACAAAAGGAGCGATTAGCCACAACGACCCGTGATTACAATAACAAAACACGCAGAACTTCGGCAGCTACAGTGATCTGGCTGCCTTTTTGTAACCTTTTCTCACAAAAAAATATTAACCGAATTTTTGTTCATAACACCTTGGGCACCTTGGGAGGCTAGAACTCTGCATAGGTACTATTGCAGTGCAGAATTTGTGAGAGGTGTTGGTATTGCTGTTCCAGTAGGCGGTGGGGCATATGCTCTGAGTGTGGACAGAGGTTTCCTAATTGAGTCAATTTTGAACCTCAAATTTTAAAGCTTGTGTGTAGAAAATCACATCTGGTACCCGTAACCTGGGGTTGCATGTGGGAAGAAGATTGGGAAAAGACTGTGAGGCTTTGTAAAGAGAAGTTTGGGTGGAAGCGAGATAGGAGAAGGAGATAATGGGAACTAACCAGAGCAAAAAATTCCCTGAGCTAGCCCTTTGGGGTGTATGTTGGCCCACTGGAAGGAAGTCGCCAGTAGGGGTAGATTCGAGAACAAGAAAGATTTAATCCAATACTGCATGAGGTGGTGGCCATTATACAAGCTAGAAGATGGAGCAAAGAGGCCACCTACCAGAACTTTAGATTATAACACCTTGTTGCAGTTAATGTTGTTTTTAAGACAAGAAGGGAAGTAGGATGAAGTCTCTTATACCGATATGTTTTTCGCCTTATGAAATCATCCAGAGTGGCAGAGGGACTGTGGGCTCAGAGCTCCCTCAGACCCGCTGGTGTTAGCCCTTGAGAAGGAAAACAAAGCAAAGAGAGGGCAAATTAAGCGATGTTGCTCAGTATGCAGTAAAGGACAACAATGTACCAAATCAGATAAGGTTTACCATGCTGCAGTTCAAGAACAAGAAGCAACAGATTTACTGAAAACTCCTCCTAGGAGATGGGAGGATGAAGATGAAGATCATGTAGACTTTCCTAAAAAACAAGAGGATGCAAGCTAGGAAGGCACATCTGCTCAAACCCACTCCCCTCCTGGCAGTCCGGTTTCAACCAGAACCAGGAGGCAAGCAGTGTTACAGGCCCCTCTGTGAGAGGCAGTGAGACCAGAAGGAGGGAGACTAATGATTAAAGTACCATTCTCCACCCTTAATCTAGAGGCATGGGAAAAGATTACTAAAAATTATCACAGCGATAAAATACTTACTGCCAGGTCTTTACGATATGTTATCAAACAACACAACCCAGATTGGGGAGACATCTAGTTATTACTGGATGCTTTCACTGAAACAGAAAAGCAGCTGATCTTGAAAACAACAGGGACTTTGGCAGATGATGTAAAAGCCAGCGATTAGATGTAAGAGAATTTTTCCCTCTCTAAGACCCAAAATGGGATCCAAATATGTTGTAGTGTGTTTTCGTTATTTGGCATGTTCACTGTTTAATTTGTGGTTTTGCAACCCCTCTGTATTGTCCTCCCCATTATTCAGTTTAGTTAAGTGTCGATTTTTCTGTTTGTTACCTAGCTACTCCCTGCCAAGTTTCAATCCCCCCCCCCCTTCCTAGTTGTTAACCCTTCCTGTCCCTACCTTTCCCCAAGAACCTTCCTTACTCCTCCTTCCATTAAAGGTCAATCCCGCCCTGAACCTGCCCTTCCCTTTAGAAACTTCCCTGTCAGTTTTGTATCCTTCAAAACACTATTACTTTACTTAAGCTGTTCTCCCTTAAAATCCTTCACTGGTTTACACATTGTATTCCCCGCCTTGTGTTCCACCCCCAGTTTCCCCGATTAGTTAAAGATTGTATCCTCCCCTGACACCTCCCCCTGTTTATAAGCTATTGTCTGTCCTCAGTTCAGAGTCCTGGGAACCTGGACTCGGGGAGTTTTACCATTGAATAAAGTTACCCCAGTTCCACCCCAGGGCCCGTGCTGCTGCCTTTTGTTCCTGCGCTGAACCTCTACTGGTGGCTGGGATTCTGCGGAGCTTGAACGGGGGCTCTGTCGTGCCCCTGTTACCACCTAGCTGGGACTTAGGGCACCGTGACACAAATATATCGATAGAATTAAAGAAATTAGCAGATTATCAAGATTAGATAGCAACGAGAGTGGAGAGGGCTATTACGAAGACCATAAATTGGTCTGCCTTATATTTCCTTAAGCAGGGGCCTTTCGAGACTCCGTCCAAGTTTCTAGAGCATTTAAGGGATGCTATGCATCACCATACATCATTAGACCTGGGGTCTGAGATAGGAATGAATCAGCTAGTTAATTCATTTTTGGGACAATCTACTAGAGATATCAGGCATAAACTGCAGAAAATCCCTCAGCCAGAAGGGAGAAACCTTGAGGCCTTGCTAGAAGAAGCATAAAGAGTATTTAGTAACTGGGAGGAAGTATGCAAATGGGGAATGAAAAAGCTAGTAGCAGTGGTACAAGAAGAAAGGCAAGAGAAATGCAAGCAGGGACCACCCAGACAAGCTCCACCTCAGTAAGGCAGAGAACAGTGTGCAATTTACAGGAAGACCAGTCACTAGACAAACTAATGCCCAGAGTGGAGACAAGGTGACCATCAGGAGAAAGGGATAGTAGTCGTTCATGTGCAAGATGACTGAAGAGGACCGGGGGACTCCACTCTGGCAGATCCACTAGTTATAACAATGAGGCTGTGTCGCAGTCAAGGCGGTCATGACACAAAGCAGAGACCATAAGCAGTCTCAGTTGGCAACACTTTATTAGTGAACATGGCTGGTCTTTTATACACTTTCCAATTGTTTACCCTTCTTCTACCTTAACTATTGGCCACAATAAGTCAATACCATGCTATTGGTGAAAAGTTATAGTGACTTCACCAAACTTTCTAAAAATGCTTCCTCCAGCTGCAGAGTGCTCTTATCTTTCTTCTCTCGATCTCCTTGGTTTCAGCCTTGGAGAAAGCTCCTTATCAGCTTCTTCTTACTTCTAGGCTTCTTCTTGCTCCTTTAGCTAACAGGCCCGCTGTTAGCCCCTCTCACAATTCCCCCTTTTTGTTTTTCAGCTGTATATACAGCTGCTATGGATTTTCGCAGCGCCCTTTGCAAAAACCCAAGCAGAGAGGGGACACACAAAACCACAATCACAACCATCAACAAAATTCCCATTCTTAATACAGTCGTTCCTGTCCTTCATCCATCTTTAGGTACTGATATATGATCTTAGCCAGTGTCATCCGCACGTTCTGCTTCAGCTGCGGAACCATCGATCCTGTCCTTTCCCGCACACTCTAGGTAAGGTTTGACACAGCGAGCAGGAACCCATCGAGGACCATTATCTGTCAAAACACAAGCATAACCCATTCCCCAGGTTATCAGTTCCACTGGACCAGACCATATACCAGTAATCAAATCCTTGACCCATACCTTGACATTTCTATGGAAATTTGGTTGCTTAGAATTCAAAGAAGAAAAATGGCAAAAGATTGGAGATAACTGTGAGTCAGGTAGGGGACACAAATAGTTTAACACATAAACAGCTTTATCTAATCTCACTTGAGGTGGCTCCTGTTGCATTCCCCCTTTTTGTTTTTGAACCTGACGTTTAAGAAGTCCATGAGCTCTTTCAATAATTGCTTGGCCCGTGGGGACATGTGGAATACCTGTTGAATGCTCAATGCCCCAAGCACGAAAGAATGCTTGCATTTTCTGCGAAGCATATGCTGGGCCGTTATCTGTTTTTACGTGACACGGAACACCTAGAATAGAAAAGGCATGATAAAAATGATGAATAGCATCTCGAGATTTTTCTCCTGTGAATGCTGAAGCAACCATTGCATGAGAAAAAGTATCAACTGTAACATGAACATACTTAAAGTGACCAAATTCTGGCATTTTTTTAACATCAGTTTGCCATTCTTCTAATGCAGAAATACCTCTAGGGTTGGTACCATAATACTGAGTGACATGAGTCATAGGACAGTAAGGACAAGAGGAAAGAATAGATTTTGCTTTGGCACCAGACAAGTTGAATTGCTGCTGTAAAGCTTGAGCACTCTGATGAAAAAATTGATGGGATAAAATTGCCTGCTGCAACACATTAGGTAGAGTTTTGATTGCAGCAGCAGCTACTAAAGAATCTACATAGGCATTGCCTTCAGCAAAAAATCCTGGTAATGATGTATGGCTGCGAATGTGCATGATGAAGTAAGGATGTTTTTGAGCACCAATAACTGTCCATAACTTCACTAACATGGTAAACAATGGCTTCTCTTGAATATTATACAACACGGCTAGATCTAAATGCTTAACCAAATTGGCAACATAAACTGAATCAGTAACTATGTTTACAGAACCAGGAAAAAAAGTAAAAGCCAAAAGAACAGCAGAAAGTTCAACCAGTTGAGGAGATCCCTGCTGAATCACTGTCTGATATTCCCAGTGATCATCCTTTCTCCAAGCCACAGCTGCTTTTCCGGTTTTCCCAGACCCATCTGTAAAACCAGTTATAACTTTCACTGGAACAGGAGAATAAATTTGCTTGCCTTCAAAAGGAATCTCTTTAGTCAGTGTTAGAACAGGATGGGAAGGCAAATGATACGAGATTTGGCCTGTAAAACAAGATAAGGCAGATTGCAATTCATGATTATTTTGAAAGCACCATTCAAAATACCACTGTTGTACAGGTATCACAATGGTTACAGGGTCCTGTCCCAAAATCTCATGACAACGCCTGCGGCCCTTGATGATAATATCTGCAAAAAGCTCATAAAGTCCTGGAGCTGTTTTCCGAGATCTGAAAGATAAAAATATCCATTCCAGAATATGCAGTTGATCTTCCCAATTATCATTCCATTGACAGAGTATTCCACATGGTATTTCATGGTCTTTCAAAATAAACAATTGGACACCAACAGAGGGATCTATCCTGTTAACAAATTTGTGTGCTAGGGCTAATTCAACTTCTTCTAGGGTCTTTTTTGCTGCTGAGGTCAATTGCCTCCTATCAGTAGAGGAAGTGATGCCTGAGAACAAATCAAACAATGGCTGCATCTGATGATTAGTTATGCCTAAATATGATCTAATCCAACCTATCAAACCAACCAATTTCTGTACATCAGTAGCAGTTTTAACATCAATGTCTAACTTTACAGGTTGAGGCATAACTTGAGTGTTGGTCACCAACATACCTAGGTATTTCCAAGGCATGTGTTCCTGCACTTTCTTTGGAGCAATGATCAGACCAAAAGCTTTCAAATTTGTCACAGCACATTGTTTAAGAGCTGACAACTGTATTTGCTGTCAAATGTCAACAAGATATCATCCATGTAATGATAGCAGCAGCAGTTTTTAAATTGCTCCCAGACTTTTGACAAGGCCTGTGCCACAAACCATTGACAAATGGTTGGCGAGTTTCACGCCTTGTGGTAGTACCTTCCATTGATATCTTTTATCAGGTTCAGCATGATTTATAGAAGGCACCGTAAAAGCGAATTTTTCTTTGTCCTGCTCAGCCAATGGAATAGTGAAGAAACAATCTTTCAGATCAATGACAACTATTTGCCATTCCTGTGGAATCATCGTAGGTGTAGGAAGGCCTGGTTGCAAAGCTCCCATTGTTGCCATTACAGCATTTATCTGCCGTAAATCATGTAAAAGTCTCCATTTTCCGGATTTCTTTTTTATTACAAAAACAGGGGTGTTGCAGGGACTGAATGATTTCTCAATGTGTCCTGCTTGCAATTGTTCTGTAACTAATTCTTGCAGGGCAGTAAGCTTTTCAGTAGTCAGGGGCCACTGGCGAACCCGGACAGGCTTATCTGTCAATCATGTCAGGGGTACAACTGGACGTTCATTGCCCTGCAACACAGTGGCCCCCATTACAAATCTGTAGTAATTTTGACACCACATTGAGATAAACAATCTCGTCCCCACAAACTTTGAGGAGCATCGGCAACATAGGGTCTGATGTTAGCTTGTTGGCCATCAGGATGTTTCACATTAATTACAATGGCTGACAGGCCACCTGTTGTTGCACCACCCAACCCCAGGAGTCCAAAAAAAATGAAGCCAGCAAAGTCGCAAGAGTATTGTGACATCTGCTCCAGTGTCAATCAAACCTGTTGCTGATATAGTTCCTGGATGACATCCACTGGCGGTGAGAGTGCATGTCTTTTCTGGATGGCTCTCTGTTACTTTCTCAGTCCAGAACACTTGAGGTACTCCTGTCGATCCAAAGCTTCCTGTGCCGCAACTTCGGTCCACAGTATTTGGAACAGAACTCACAAAAGGTACAATTTGAGCAATGCAAGTTCCTTTCTGAATAGTGACAGGAGAGTCATCAATGGATACCATAGCATGAATCTGCCCTAAATAATCAGCATCAATAAGCCCTAGATGCACATGAATACCTCTAAGTGTAGTACTTGATCTCCCTATCAAAAATGCACTCAATCCCCGTCCTATTGGACCATAGGCATCAAGAGGCACTTTACATCTTTCTTTTGTTAGAATGGTTACTGTGTCAGCTGTGGGTATATCAATGCCTGAGGACCTGCTCATTGCCCCTGAGAATTGTTCGCAAATGGGTAGCTTTGCAGGGCTGGGAAGGCCCGCATTTGCTGTTGTGATGGTTGTTGTTGTTGGGGTATTTGTTTCCCCACGCACCCCCTCGCGCTCCTCTTTGGGTTTCCCGGCAATAGCGGACCATTTGCATGATATTTACTCCTGCATTGTTTAGCATAGTGCCCAGATTTAGCACAACGGTTGCATACAACATCGCTGCTTGCACTTGGCCTAAATGTTGTTTTCCGGACAGTACACTGTGACTTTACGTGCCCCTGTTGTCCACAATTATAACACTTTGCTGAAGGTCTTAGCACTGCAGCAAGAGCTGCCATTTTATGCTCAACTGAACCAACTTTCGAGCAAGCAGTAACCATTTCAGACAAGGTGGGTTCCCCAGGCAAAGTGTCAATAATCTTTCTGCAGTCTGGGTTTGCATTTTCTTTAGCCAATTGTAGGCACAATTTGTCTCACAAAGTTTCATCATCTACCTGTTTCTCAATAGCCGCAGCAAGTTTTTCTGCAAACTGCAAAAATGGTTCTCTCGTCCCTTGCTGTATAGTGACATATTTCTGTTTTGGAACTGCCATTTCCATTGTTTTAGTCAAAGCACTCATGTCAATTTGCTGAGCTTGTGCCAAAATCGAAGGATCCCACCTTGCCTGTAAATCTGGATTAGCAAAAGGCCCAGTGCCCAGTAGGGCATCAACACCCACAGCATGACGAGGGTCGTGTTGAGGCAACTGCACATTTGTTAAAGCCGTGCGCTCAGCCACTTGCCTCCAAGTTTCTTGCAATACACCATATTGTACTGGCTGGAATAGAATTGTAGCAAGATGTGTGATGTCATAAGGTGCAAGCAAATCTGCATTAATTACACATATTAATTGCATTACCTCTGAGGAATTAATACCATACTGAGCTACTTTTGATTGGAGGTCTTGCACAACCCTCCAGGCAAAGATGTGATGACTGTCATTCTGTCCTGTACCAAGAGCTGCTTTGAAAACTGGAAAAGCCATAGGGTTATCACAAGCAACATTTGCATTGGCACTGTTCTCCTGAGGTACTCTTGGAGCACCTAACCTTTCTACTATGTCCCAATTCTTTTCTTCAACTGCTTTCCTCCTAACAAATTCCCAAAACTCCTGAGGGTGTCGAGGAAGCACAGTTACTTGACATGGAGGCAAAGTCCATGGGGCAGTAAGTCTAGAGCTCTTAGGAGATGAAGGGACCAGAGCTCCTTGCCCCAACTCAGGTGTTACTGTGGGCAACTCATCACTTGATTTGCTGTTGCTGTCACTGTCAGGTAACGGAGGATATGACCTTGCAGGTTGTTCAAGCCGCTCAGAGGGGAGCGGGGGGGGGGCAGACGGCTGGACCAGAGAGGACGGAAGCGGGGCGGGGCAGATGGCTGGGCTTTTCTCTCTGCTAGAGACATTTCAGCTAACTGGCTTAGCAGTGTAGTATATACAGGCACCATCACGAGCTGCTGTGGAGGTGTGAGATAAGGAGGTTTAGGGGTCTGATAAGAAGAGGCTAGGGCAGGTTGCCCAGAAGTTTTGGCAGCTTTCCCAGAAGCCTTGGCAGCTTTCCCAGAAGCTCTGGCAGCATGCCAGGTAACTTCCATGGCACCCGGACTTTCTTCACCAAGTTCCCCATCAGAGGCCCCCTCTTCCTCAGCCCCCCCCCGTCAGGTTCTATTATCAGTCCCAATTCTTCCTCTGCATCTTGCTCTGTTTGTTATCTCTCTGTTTTCCATTCCTTTAATGCCTCAAAGAGCAAGTCCCAAGTAACTGCTAGATCGACAACTGTTTTATCTCCTGCTCGAATGACTTGCCAAAGTCTGTCCCCAACTTTTTTCCATGCCTTAACAATAAATGCTGTGTCGGGATCAGTGCCAAAATTCTGTGATTTAGCCCACAGCAATATATTGCGCAGCACATAGTCTGAAGTATCATTCCCCTTATTTCTTAACAAAACTTTCCATGTAGCCAGAACATTTTCTTCCTCTTTAGATAAATTTTGTCCCATTATTACTAGTTGGTGGCTCACCTACTTCCAGGTGTCTTGATTGGAGGGAATCAGGTCCGGACCTCCCTGTGGCTTCCACCTGCCACTCTCAGCTGCACCAAGGCCACCTCCGCCACTACGTCCCAGTGGGTCACGGTTGCCAATTGCTAGGACCCCGTATGGGCCCCCACCGACCATTTTCTTATCATGTCGGCGTCACCAAAATGTCGCAGTCGAGGCGGTCACGACACAAAGCAAAGACCACAAGCAGTCTCAGTTGGCAACACTTTATTTGTGAACATGGCTGATCTTTTATACACTTTCCAATTGTTTACCCTTCTTCTACCTTAACTATTGGCCACAATAAGTCAATACCATGCTATTGGTGAAAAGTTATAGTGACTTCACCTAACTTTCTAAAAATGCTTCCTCCAGCTGCAGAGTGCTCTTATCTTTCTTCTCTCGATCTCCTTGGTTTCAGCCTTGGAGAAAGCTCCTTATCAGCTTCTTCTTACTTCTCGGCTTCTTCTCGCTCCTTTAGCTAACAGGCCCGCTGTTAGCCCCTTCCACAAGGCTGGAGGAAGAAGATGAAATTTTTGGTTGAAATGAGAGCAACATATTCAGTTTTAAATAAAGCTTTAGTGCCTATGAAGAATTATTATGTTGTAGTGCAGGGAACAACTGGCCAATCTAAAAAGGCATATTTTTGCAAACCTCTAAAATATAGACTAGGGAAACAGTAGAGTATCCACAAGTTTTTATAGCTGCCCAATTTTCCAAAGATATTTTTAGGGAGAGATTTATTGGAAGAGTTACAAGCAACCATCATATTCAATAATGGGGAAGTTACTCTAGAAGTAAATGATCAAAAGTACATAAAGGTGTTAGGTTTAATACTAACAGCTATTAAACCCAAAGAAGAAATTAGTGGAGAGATATTGAGCCAACTGTCTCCTGGAGTATGGGTCTCCAATGTACCAGGGAAGATTAAAAATACCACTCCCATGGTGATCAAACTTAAAGAAGGGAAATCACCAGTTAAGATCAAATAGTAACCCCTGAAAAACGAAAGCAGGGAAAGGATCAGCCCAATATTTGAGAACTTTTTGCAGTTAAAATTGCAAAAGGAATGCCAATCTGATTTCAATACTCTCATTTTACCTGTTCGAAAGCCTGATGAGTCATATAGAATAGTACAAGATTTAAGGACTGTCAACAAAATAACAGAGGACTTATATCCTATGATGGAAAATCCATAGACTTTGTTAACTTGCTTAACACCTGAGCTAACCTAGTTTACCATTTCAGATTTGAAAGATGCCTTCTTTTGCCTCTCCATCCACAAAGCCAGCCAGAAAATCATTGCATTTGAATGGGAAAGCCCTAAAAGTGGGCACAAAACTCAGCTCATGTGGACCATATTGGCCCAATGATTTAAAAATTCCCGCACTCTGTTTGGAGAACAAGTTGCAAAAGACCTAGAGTCCGGGGAAGCTCCCCTGGAAGAAGGAAGGCTATTGCAGTATGTGGATGATCTTCTAATAGCCACTCAGACAAGGGAAGCGTGTGTGGCCTGGATGGTAAGCCTTTAAAACTTCCTAGGACTTCAAGGATATCAAAGAAAAAGGCAAAGATGGTGAAACAGTAGGTAATCTACCCAGGATACAAGGTTAGTGCTGGACAATGGGCTTTAGGACAAGCTCCAAAGGAAGCAATATGTCAAACCCCGACACCTCAGACAATAAAGGAACTCCGAGTCTTTCTAGGGATGACAGGGTGGTGCCAGCTATGGATTTATAACTATGGGCTGCTTGTAAAACCCCTATATGCTCTTATTGCTAATGAAGATAGAGCTCTCCAGTGGAAAAACTAAGTCACGCAGGCCTTTCACTAGCTAAAGAGTGCCCTCATGTCAGTTCAGGCTTTGGGACTTCCAGATGTGAGTAAACCATTCTTTCTATTTTCCCATGAGAAACAGGGGATTACCTTGGGAATATTGGCCCAAGATTTGGGTCCGTATCGGAGGGCAGTTACTTACTTTTCCAAGCATCTGGTAGGTGAGGCCACCAAGGGAGGGACTATGTTAGATATGTTATTTGTAAATAGAGATGGGCTGGTAGGAAATGTGGTGGAGGCTGCTTAAGGCACAGTGACCATGAAATTATAATATTCTTGATATTTGGTGAAATCAGGATGAACATTAATTAGACCTTTACATTGGACTTCTGGAGGCTACACTTTGGCCTATTCAGGAGACTTATTCAGACCAGTCCTTAAAAACAAAGGAGTTCTGGAAGGGTGGGCATGCTTCAAAACTGAGATCTTGAGGGCACAGGAACAGACTGTCCCTGTGTGCTGAAAGACGAGTCAACAAGGCAAACGTCCAGTCTGGATGGGCAAGGAGGTTTCAGAGGAACTTAGGAATAAAAAAAAGATGTATTATCTTTGGAAGGAGGGTCAGATCTCTCAGGAAGTATTTAAGGGAGCTGCTAGAGCATGCAGGAAAAAATTAGGGAGGCCAAAGCTCAGTTCAGCCTTAAAATGGCGACTTTTGTAAAGGATTAAAAAAAAGGCTTTAATAAATATATTAGTGGTAAAAGGAAAAGTAAGACTAACCTTTGTTTTTCATTAGATGCAGAAGGGATCTTAGTAACTGCAGATGAGGAGAAGGCGGAACTGCTTAACGCCCTCTTCGCCTCAGTTTTCAGTGGGAAGACTTGCCTTCAGGATAACAGTCCTCTTGGGTTGGTTGATGGTATCAGGGAGCAGAATGGTCCCCCCCCTTGTCCAAGAGGAGGTAGCCAGAGAAATGCTGAGATGCGTGGATATTCATAAATCCATGGGACCAGATGGGATCCATCCCAGGGTGATGAGGGAGCTGGCGGATGAGCTTGAGAAGACACTCTCCATCATTTACCAGCAGTCCTGGCTCACTGGTGAGGTTCCAGATGACTGGAAGCTGGCCAATATGACGCCCATTCATAAAAAGGGTAGGAAGGAGGATCCTGTTAATTACAGGTCAGTTAGCCTGACCTCTGTACCTGGTAAGGTTATGGAACAGTTTATATTGAGTATCATCACACAGAACTTAGAGGATGGCCAGGGTGTCAGACCCAGACAGCACCGGTTTATAAAGGGTAGGTCATGTCTGACCAATCTGGTCTCCTTCTATGACCAAGTCACCCACCTGGTGGATGCAGGAAAGGCTGTGGATATTGTCTATTTAGACTTCAGCAAGGCCTTTGTCACCGTCTCCCACAGCATACTCCTGGAGAAGCTGGCAGCCCACCATTTGGACAGGAACACTCTTTATTGGGTTAAGAACTGGCTGGATGGCCGGGCCCAGAGAGTGGTGGCAAATGGTGCTGCATCCGGCTGGCGGCCAGTCACCAGTGGTGTCCCTCAGGGGTCTGTGCTGGGGCCAGTTCTGTTCAATATTTTTCTTGATGACATGGATGAGGGGATTGAGTCTTTCATTAATAGATTTGTGGATGACACTAAGCTGGGATTGTGTGTCGATCTGTTGGAGGGTAGGAGGGCTCTGCAGAGAGACTTGGAATGGTTGAATGAATGGGAAGAGTCTAACAGGATGAAGTTTAATAAATCCAAGTGCTGAGTCCTCCATTTTTGCCACAATAACCCCCTGCAACGTTATAGGCTGGGGACTGTGTGTCTGGACAGTGCCCAGGTGGAAAAAGACCTGGGGGTACTGGTCAACAGCTGGCTGAACATGAGCCATCAGTGTGCCCTGGTGGCCAAGAAGGCCAATGGCATCCTGACCTGCATTAGGAATTGTGTGGCCAGCAGGAGCAGGGAGGTAATTCTTCCCCTGTACTCGGCGCTGGTGAGACCGCATCTTGAGTATTGTGTCCAGTTCTGGGCCCCTCAGTTTAGGAAGAATGCTGAGAAGCTTGAGCACATCCAGAGGAGGGCAACAAGTTTGGTGAGGGGCTTGGAACACAAGCCCTGTGAGGAATGACTGAGGGAGCTGGGGTCGTTTAGCCTGGAGAAAAGGAGACTCAGAGGTGACCTAATCACTCTTTACAACTTCCTTAAAGGTGGTTGTAGTCAGGTGGGGGTTGGTCTCTTTCTCGAGGCAGCAACTGACAGAATCAGAGGACACAGTCTCAAGCTGCGTCAAGGGAAATATAGGTTGGATATTCAAAAAAAGTTTTTTACAGAAAGGGTGATAGAGTTCTGTCACTCTTGCACCTAGAATGACACAAGAAGAGGCAAGAGGCTGTATTGTAGAAAGAGCAAAAGAAGGCTTTATTCAAGAGAACCGCACGGTTTATATAGAGTGGTACGATACATTTTATTTGATTGGCTAATTAACAAAAACACCTTTCTCATAGACTGTCCTTGAGAAGAACAGAAAAACAAAGTAGAAAAACACCACCTGCAGATTGTTTGTACTTGCAGGTTATCACATTCTTACAACTCTCTGAAAATTCTCACAAGCCACTGTGAGAAACGCTTGCTGTTTCTCTCTCTCTGTCCCATGGTATCCACAAAGTTCTGGAATAGTCTGCCCAGGGAGATGGTGGAGTCACTATCCCTGGATGTGTTTAAGAAAAGAATAGATGTGGCACTCAGTGCTATGGTTTAGTTGAGGTGTTAGGGCATGGGTTGGACTTGATGATGTTAAAGGTCTCTTCCAACCTAGTCATTCTGTGAATTCTGTGAATTCTGTAAACTAGATGCAACAGCCAAAGGATGGCCAGGTTGTCTCAGAGCTTGAAGCCGAATTTTGCCCCAAAAGGCGAGAATAACTGCCTAAGAGACTCAATTTAAGTCAGCATAGACAGGAGGTATTTTATTACGACGCGTCGGAGAAATCACAAAGGGATTTCTAGCTATCTCATGACAGAAGCAGGCTTTTATACAGTCTTGGGTGCAGGGTTACATCATATCATATACATAATCATGCATATTCATAAGAGGCGTGGTGTGGGCGGAGCGTGGGCGGAGACATCTATTTTGAGGATTATTCTTGGTGGTCCTTCCGGTGCCTTCATCGCGGGCAAGGGTCTTCTGATGAGTCTTCCTCTTTAAACTTTTGAACTCCTATCCTAATATGGTCAATTCCCGGTGTACTTGGCTTGGTTCCCATGGCTTGGCACGGCTCTTAGGGTCAGTTTGACATTGGCACGGCTCTTCAGGTCAGTTTGACATTGTTAGCTCTGATCATGCTTAGCTCGTCAATTCCCTTATCCCTATCTCTCTTTATTGTTTGCCCTGCTTACCAAACTTCAAACAGAAGGATCCACCAGGATTGCTTCCGGATTAATGAATAACCTATCATACAGCATTATCAATAATTCCAGGATTGCTTCCGGATTAATGAATAGCCTATCATACAGCATCATCAGCAATTCCTGAATGTGGATGGGGGCGAATCCCCTTGTACCTAACATGAGACCACCCGCCGGTGATATGGGATATGGCTCTAGTGTTAGGGGTCGCATGAGTAGCTAATGGGATGGGAATGGGATAGGACTGCTCAGGGTTGATTTTCAGTCTGTGGCTCTGCCTAAGCATTTTGATAACAAAGTTATGTTCTTGTGCAGTAGTAAAATGCTGATCGGATGGGCAGTTTGGGGCTTCAAGCTGGAGCAGCAGTTGTGCTAAATATCCAAGAAGCACGCAAATTTCTCTGGGCCAGAAAATGACTGTGCTAGTGTCACATACAGTGTCTACAGTACTGGAAGTAAAGGGCAGGTATTGACTTTCACCACAAAGGTTTTTGAAATACCATGCCATCATGGTGGAACAAGATTATGTTGAGATAGTGGTTACTAATATTATCAATCCAACTTCTTTTCTCAGTGGAAACCAGAGTGAGGCAGTACGCCATGACTGCCTGGAGACTATTGACGCTACTTACTCCAGCCACCTAGACTTAAAGGACACTCCTTTGGATGATGCAGAGACCTGGTTTACTAATGGAAGCAGCTACGTTGTCTGTGGAAGATGACTTGCTGGGTATGCAGTCACTACCTGCAGAGAGGTAATAGAATCTGGACCCTTGTCAACAGGAACCTCTGCTCAAAATGCTAAGATAATTGCCCTAACTCGTGCCTTAGAAATAGAGGAAGGGAAGAAAATAAACATATACACAGACTTGTGGTATGCATTTGGGGTTGTGCATGCACATGGAGCCATTTGGAAAGATAGAGGTCTGCAGACTTTGCAAAGGAAAAACTTTAAACACGCACAAGAGATAATCCAACTATTGGAAGCAGTACAGCTGCCTGAGAAGGTAGCATACCAGAACATGAGCTCAGAATTGGAGGAAGGAAATGAACTGGCAGACAGAGAGGCTGTAAGAGATGGTCCAAAGTTTCCCTTGTTTGCCTCACGATCATCACAAGGACAGAGACTAAGACCCTGAAGAACCTGACTGGAGTTTTGGACTAGTTGAGTTGGATGCTTGCCAAGTGATTGTTTGCAATTGTGCTTGCTGTACTGCCATGATACACTGCTTCGAGCAGGGACTGGCAATTAGCAGCTTGCTCTATATGCTTACATCTGCTTCATGATTCCCACTCATCACATAGCCCATGAATTTCCACACCTCTTGGCCATATGCCGCTCACTTTAACTTTGGTGATCCTCCATGGAAGATCCCTCATCTGCCTCACGACTGCCATCAAGGACGGAGATTGAAGCCCCCTCCTGTGACGGTGTTCACAGGGGTTTTCAGGTGAGGGAAGAGACGAGAATGTTGATTCCATGTTCAGAAGGCTTGATTTATTATTTTATGATATATATTACATTAAAACTATACTAAAAAGAATAGAAGGAAAAGTTTTGTCTCAGAAGGCTAGTTAAGCTTGGAATAGAAAGGAATGAATAATAAAGGTTTGTGTCTCGGACAGAGAGTCCAAGCTAACTGGGCTGGGATTGGCCATTAATTATAAACATCCAAGATGGGCCAATCACAGATGCACCTGTTGCATTCCACAGAAGCAGATAACCATTGTTTACATTTTGTTCCTGAAGCCTCTCAGCTTCTCAGGAAGAAAAAATTCCAAGAAAGGATTTTTAATGAAAAGATGTCTGCAACACCCTCCCAAGGACTGAGACTGAGACCCTTAAAATTCTAATACAGGGGGGCTGGCCTGACTGAAGAGGGATGTCTGCCAAGAATTGTCTGCAGGTGTGTTTGCTGGACAAAGACTGGTTTCCCATGGGAACCAGTTCTGAAAAAATGGGCTCTGCTCACTGCTGGGATTGGTTTGTCTTGTTCAGAACTGGACTGTCTGTACTTGTTCTCAACAGACTTATTCTCCACTGTCCTGTATCTGTTCCACTGACATAAGACAATAAAAGACCCCTGAGTTAACCAAAGACTTTGAGATTCTCCCCGATGTGACAAGATGGATCTATCGGCCGGACCACGAGGATTTCGTCTCTCCATTGGTAGCTATTCCCCTCCCCTCTTTCTTCCTCTCTCTCTCTCTATCCTTTATCTCCTTTCTAATCCTTCTATTGCATTTGCTGTGGGCACTCAATAAAAGGTGCATTTGTTTGGATTAATACTGAAATTCCCCCGCTGTGTGTTTTTTGCACTCTGAAATCAGTTAACAAACCATCATGACCCCTGTTCGTACTAGCGAATCATGACAGAGGCAAAAGAAGCAGCAAAATGTGGGATTCCCACTGAGGGAGCCCTAATTCCAGATGGAAAAATTTTCCTTGAATGTAAGCCTGAATATAATAACAAAGACAGAAAGTTAATTGAAGATCAAAAAAAAAAAAAAAAAAAGATCAAAAGGGGTGGGCTACTATTAACAAGAAGCTAGTTATTCCTTCTCATTTTTTGTGGTCATTGGTGAGGGAGGAACACCAGAAAAACCACTGAGGAATTGATGCCCTGAACACCTATTTAACTGAAAGAATTGTTGCCAGGAATTTATATGCCACAATCACTTAGGTCACCCAGTAGTGTGACTTTTGCCTCAAGACTAACCCTAAGAATATTCCCAAACCAAAACTGAGCCAAATTGGGAGGGGCCATGGACCTAGGCAGCAGTGGCAAATTGACTTTACAGAACTCCCGAGAAAAGGGAGGTATTGCTATTTATTGGTATTGACAGATATATTTTCTAGGTGGCCAAAAGCCTTTCCCACTAGGATTGCCAAAGTTCGGGAGGTAACCAAGGTGCTATTGCAAGAAATAATACCATGTTTCGGAGTTCCAGACACAATATCTTCAGACAAAGGATCACATTTTATTTCTAAAATAGTGCAGCAGATTAGCAGCCACCTAGGCATAGATTGGGAACTTCATACCCCATACTACCTCCAATCAAGTGACCAGGTGGAGAAAATGAATCATTTGATTAAGCAGCAAATTGTAAGGCTGGGGCAGGAAGCAAATTTACCCTGGTCCCAAGCTTTTTCACTGGCACTGTTGTGGATTCAGACGAAACCTAGAGCCAAAGAGAGGTTGAGTCCCTTTGAAATGCTTTATGGGAGACCATATGGAATGCAAAAGGGAATGTCAATTTCCACCCACATCAGAGAGGTGACATTGGCCACATACATGGTGGCTTTAAGTAAACAGGTCAGGGAAATTGAAAAATGTGGCTAGAAGTCGGAACAGGGTGCTAGATGGACCAGTACATAACATACAGACTAGAGATTATGTATATGTTAAGTCTCTTACATAAAAGACTTTAGAGCCTCAGTAGGAAGGGCCATTCCAGGTGCATCTTACTACTTTCACTGCGATTAAGATCAAGGAGCAGAGCACCTAGATCCACCACTCTCAAGTGAAGAAAGCCCCAGAAACACAAGCCCCTTGGAGAGTGACACCAGGAGGCAATGAACTGAAACTAAAACTTACTTGAGCAAAATGAGTATATTGCGGCTGGGAATAGTTAATAATTTTATTTGCAAGACTTTAGTTAAGAGAACTGTTTTGTATAATTGCAATTGAAATCCTAGAATTAGAGGGTGTCTTGGTTTGAAAAGACAGGTGTCTGCTAAGGAAGGCAGGAGCCTCCCCTTGTCCTGGTTTTGGGCAAATTTGGTAGAGAGTTCCCAAAGGAGGGCCCTTCCAGAAAGCAAACCCACAGGACCCCTCCCCCCAACCAGTTCGGGAAGAATTCCTCAGAGAGAAGTGGAAAGAACCTGTTTATTTACCAGGCACAGCACCCCCCAGCACACAAAATGAACAATACCGGATGACACCACTCTGAGAAAAGATGACAAATTCAGAAAGTCTCTCTTGGGGGTGGTCGCTCTGTTCTCAGTCCCTCTGGTGCTGGGGCAGCTGCTGCAGGCCAAACGGTGCAAACTCTCAGTGTTCCCAGGTCCCAGTCCGGAGCAGGTTCGAAATGGTCAAAAAAAAAGTAAAGGAGAAACAGTCCAGGAAGAAATTTGGACTGTTTAGCTAAACTAGCTAATGAGCAAAAGCAAAAGCAAGCAGAAGTGAAGCAAGCAAGAGCGAGAGCAAGCAAAGCGAAAAGCAAAAGCAGAAAAAGCAAAAGCCACAGTCTCTCTGTGTCCTGTCAGGCTGATAAGAAAACCAAAACAAAACTTTCACTCTTCAGAGCCAGTCTTAAAGGTACAGAACATAATATCCAACATTAACAGAACACATGAATGGGGATACAAGCATCATAACGTCACCCTAGGACACCCCTGAAATGGAAAATGTAAATCCCCTCCTTCTGAATTATTATAATTTTGAAATTAAAAAGCTCTCAGGCAAAGATATGGGAATAGGAATAACAGTTCTTTACTAGGAAAAGTAAAAATACAGATGTAATAGTACAAACAAAAAAACTACTGACAGAGTCAGAATACGACGCGACACCCTGTGGGTCAGGGTGTTGGTAGCAGTCCAATTGAATGGTGGCTGCAGTCCTCCTGGAGTGTCAGGTGTGGTTCTTTTGGAGCAGTGATCCTGTAGAAGGGTGAGGTCTTCTGTAGTAAACCCCATGGACCTAGGTAAGGCCCCATGGAGGACTGAACAATAGGAACTGCGGAGACAGCAGAATAAGTTCCTGTCTCTCTGACCCCCGCCCCAAAGCTCATCTCTGTAACCCTATAGGCTATCCTACCTAAACCTTACCATTGGTTAAGTTTGGATTCCCCCTAACCGTATAAAAGAGGCATACTTTAGCCCATTCAACAGAAGAAGAGCTGTCGTTGGAACCTTCACGGCCTCCCCATGAAATAAACATCGCTGTGGAACCCCAAGGCACTCCCTTCTCCTCTCTCGACCGTCTGCTGCAGCCTCGGCCAAGGGCCACCTACCTAGCAAGCAAAGAGCTGATATCCTAAGAGAGCTTGCAATCACTTAAGAGCTGATAATCACCAAGCTTGCTAGAGGGTGGCCCGTGGCATCGGCCTCGGCCTCGAGCTAGCCTAGCTTTCGGGCACCCTGTTTCCCTGAGGACAGGGCTCCCAGGCTATCTTGCACTGCTTGATAATAAGGCCAGAATAGAGGCTTTATTAGTCTTCCTCTGAAGATCCACTGGTGGTGTAGATGGGCCTGGTCTTCCTCTGGGAATCCAGTGGAGAAGACAGCTGCTCTTCTGGTAATCAAGTGGGAAAGGACTGCCTGTGGTGTTCCAAATCTCTGATTATATTCAGATAGAAATGCTTGGCTCCTCCCTCTGGACAGAGCTTCTCACAATGGGATGATGTAATTTCATCAGTGATGCAGTGACACTCAATGGCCCATTAACAGAAGGTATCTCCCCAGAGGGAGGATTGGTTGTAGAAGAGATAAAGAAAACTGTCCAGTTAACAGAAGATAACTGCTCTACAGATAGGAATAGAATACACACACCCATTTCCAACCTAAGACAGAGGGCACTTCTATCCAGAACAATGCTGAATGGCCTTTGAGACATGGGGTTAGGAATTAACTTGGGTTAGAAATCCATTTCAGATTTAGGTGAAGTGTGCTGCTTTGAATTGTTTAGTCTGTAGAATCTGTTAATTTGCTGTGTTCGCTAATAGCCTATGCTGTAGCTTGCAAAACTGCCTCAGACAAGGTGAAAGTAATGTGAACTTCCAAGCTAGAGGAAGATAAGGGGGGTCCCTTAGACCTTGAAACAAGAAGCAAACCAAAATTGAGGCTGCAGGAGACAGGTGAACAACCAGAGAGCTGTCTGCACAAAGACTGATAAGAACTAATTGTGATGCAAAACGGGCTAGTAAATGAATGTGCATGAACCTAGTGCAAAACTTAATGCATATGCAACAAGTTAAGAGACAAAAGAGAAGTTTGGACTCCTGAAGATCGAAGAGCGCTCATGCCTTTTGGAAATTATTCTGCTTGTGCTCGGGGCTGTAATAAACATGCCACTTTTTAACTTTAATTAGTTGAAGCATCATCTGTCCATGCATCACCTTGGTCCCAAGCTTTTATTTGGTACACTGGATCCATGGGAAAATATTCTGACATGAAAGATTTAAACCTATCAACTGTAGTCATGCATGGAAACCAGGTATAGGAGAAGCAGGAGTGGGGAAAACAAGGACTGTGGTCACTTCAGGGGATTATAGGAGAGGACATCAGAGTAGGCTGCCACATGATCAATGGGACCACTCATAAGAAACCAAATCAAATTAGTGTTTCAGCTTTTCCTACATATGAGAACTGGGAGGTTTGTGATAGCCCAAGTGAATCAGGCTGTTGGTATAATTTCACATTAGTACAGCCTGTAGAGGTGACTTGTCTTTGGGCTCATGATGCTATAGGGCTCTCATTTAAATTTTAAATAGATGCTACACCTCTTACAACAGCAAAGCCTCATACAACTTATGCCAGTACTTAAGCAGCCCAAACCCAAATTAAACTTGAACCTAAAGTCTATTAAGTAGGCCCATACGTAGTAAGGAATATGGGCCAGCCACAACTGTTGTTTAATCCAGAGTGGTGTCTCAAATGTGTTGAATTGCTAATGCAAATCAACATATCAGAAATCCAACCAGCCTGCTCCTCTTTCCTAAGGACATCCTTAGAGGGTTGGACAAGGTGGTTACAAAGACAAGTTCATCTCAGGGGCAGAATGAGAAAGGATATAACTAGAATGTTAGGGACAAGATTGGGAGTTTTAAATGGAATTGATTCAGAAATACTAATGAACAAGCTGGCCACTGCAACAAGTGATTTAACAAAACTAAAACGTCCCCTACAGTCATCTTTATTGGCATTAGGAACTAGCCAGTGGCAGGTTTCAAAAGTGTTACCGAAATGGGAAAAGACCAGGGACCAAGACCACAAGTTAATAGTAGATTGTTCAGCCTTCTGAATCATGGAGTCAGAGCACATTACTCCTGTGTCGGGGGCTTCCTGCATCGATATAGATGCACTTAGTATGGTTCAAGTTAATGTGTCTTTAGCTTTCAGTTGTATACAACACCACTATGGATGCAGGAAACAGCAGCTTTGATTTACAAGAAGGAGGTGAAGGTGAATTTCTGGTTGAAATTTGAAAAGTTGTTTTGGGCAATTTGATTCTGAAAGAAAATTTCAATCTTAGTAGACTATGGTGAATTTTGCCTATAATCCTGTTTCTAATGTGGCCACTGCCTTTGTGCTTACTATACGTAAAGCCACTGTTTATGTTATCCACCCCATCATTGCACTAAGACTAAACCATGAGACAACAGTGCTCTACCCCTCAGAACATAGGGCATGGGCATGAATGGTGAATGAGAAATGGCAAACGGTAAACTTAGAATCTTGTGTTACCTGGGAACAACTAGGGTTAATTTGTGAAAGAAATACTATTGATGCTCAAGATGTGTGTCTTGATAGTGAACAAGGTATTTGCCACTTCAAAATTCATCCAGTCATTAATCAGAAAACTATTATTGTGTATACTGGCTGAGGTTGTGTATGCTTAAGGACTGCTTGTGCTTTTGTAGAAATAGATAACTAAGATGTAGCTTTGCCTAGTAGAAATAATTCTAATTTTTGTATTGTAACTTCATTAAGATCACTGTGTGGGATTTTTTTAATTTGGCACTAGTGATATCTCGCCAGCTGATCAAAACCAATTACACAATGTATCACAGTTTAGCACCTACTCCTATTGGAATGGACCTTACATTGGTAAGACAATTAATTAAACACCAAGACCTAATTGAAATTTTGAAGAAAATCCAAGAAAGCGGAAAGAAAACTCTAATTACTGTCCATCATGATACAAAGGAGAAAAGCAGAGTTCTACAAAGAATAAAACAAGATGCAGATCATCACTGGTGGGATGTAATCGTCTGATAGTCACCAATTGCAAGTGGGATTTTTAATACATTGTGTCACCCCATTGTAGTTTTACTGATATTTGTTTGGATAAGTTTAGGGTTATCTTTTATAGTACTTATTTAGAATTGGAGAATACTACAGTGAGTAGTGATGTTAACCTCCTTGTCAAATGTACATGGTAAAGCATTGAGGGATACATATTATCATAGACATTTGCATTAAGTAAAAGAATTTATTCATTTTCTAGAAAAGAGAGGGAATGAGACATGGGGTTAGAAATTAACTTGGGGTAGAAATCAATTTCGGATTTAGATTGAGTGTGCTGTTTTGAATTTTTTAGTCAGTAGCTTGCTCGCATAGATGAAGTGTGTTGTGTTAACATGTTTAGTCTGTTAACTTGCTGTGCTCACAAAAAGCTTGTAGCTCGCAAAACTGTCCCAAACAAGGTGAAAAGAATCTGAACTTCCAAGCTAGAGGGAGATAAGAGGGGCCCCTTGGACCTTGAAACAAGAAGCAAAGCAAAACTGAGGCTGCCAAGACACCAAGAAGACTGAAGGACAACCAGAGAGCTCTCTGAACAAGGACAGATAGGAACTAATTGTAATGCAAAGCAGGGCTAGTAAATGAATATGCATGAACCTTTTGTGAAGCTTAATGCATATGCAACAGGTTAGGGGACAAAGGGAAGTCTAGACTCTTGGGGAGTTTGCATGCTCTTTGATCGTGCATGTGCCCAGCACTGAATAAAAATATATACCTACTTCACAACTTTTACGAGTTGTGAAGTTTTTTCTGCAAATCACTTTCACCAATGGACACTTGTTCTGCAATTAAGGATTTCACTATTTCAGGGACAAGTTGACAGTCCAGATTGAGAAGTGGCAAGAGGTCGATGAGTCCCCTCGGGTAAGGTAAGAGTTGATTTGGGTGGCCATGGGATCTTGGTGGAGGTGGGCTCAATGGTCTGAGAAGGCAAAGCCAGGGATGAAGTGCCAGGGTGGTCAGGATCTTCAGGAGAGGTATTTAAAGATTGTCTGAAAGGTCTCACATTCATGACTGGGATCCACCTCAGGCTGTTTTCTGTAGAGACACAAGCATAACCTCTTCCTCATATGATGAGAGGATAAGGTCCCATAATTTTACCTGTATCCGGGTCCTTAATAAGGACTGGGGCCTTCTGTTTAACTTCTAACTGAGGGTTATGGCCAAAGTGCCTCACAATTGGGGGGTTAGGGTCCATTAAGGAACAATGCCTTCTGTAATCATTCAACTGTGGTGGCATTCCCCATTCCCCCTTTCTGTTGTAGTAAAACAGGCTTAAGTGAAGCGTGGGCTCGTTTGATTATAGCTTGGCCTGTTGAGGAATGAGGAATCCCCGTGCTGTGTGTTACCCCCCAGAGGGCAAGAAAAGCCGTAACTCTCTGGGAAATATATATGCTGGGCCATTATTTGCTTTGATTTGCAAGGGAATACCCAAGACTTAAAAGGCACTTGCAAAGTGATGACAATCGTATTTTGCTGATTCTCCAGTATGACAGGATGCAAACAGAGCACCTGAAAAGATATCTATAGAGGAGTTAATATACTTAAGTTAGCCAAATTCTGGGAAATGAGTGACATCTGTTTGCCATATTTGAAGGCTTTGGAGTCCTCTAGGGTTAATTCCTCCAGCAATGGAGGGAAAGGAGTGCCTCTGGCAGTCAGGACATAAAGCAACAATGCTGGAGGCTTGGCAGCTAGTCAAACCAAAAGTGTGTGCCAGTGCAGCAGCATTCTGATGAAAAAAGGAGTAGCTAAGTTTAGATTGGGCAAACCAGTCGGGCAACCCTTGAACGGATAAAGTAAGCAAATCCACTTGGTGATTTCCTTCTGCAACAAAACCAGGCAAAGTAATATGAGAACAGACATGCATTACAAAATAAGGCCGTTGCCTCACATCAAAAAGAAAAACAAGTTATTGCAACCATTGAAACAAATCCTTGTTGGACACATTCTTCAGTACAGCAGCCTCAGCTCTCTCAACAATTCCTGCAACATAAGCAAAATATGTGACCAAATTAAAAGAAACAGACCAGTGCTGAAAGGCTCGCACGACAGCTGCCAATTCAACAATCTGAGGAAACTTGAAATAGTAGCTGATATGGGAAACATATGTATATGAAAATTCAGAATTGTAGAAGCATTCAATGTACTTAGGCAGGTGGTGGAAAACATATATATATTTATATAGCTTATTTAGCAATTTTGCAAAAGTACAGAACACATTTTGCAACAGGAATGTAACTTGCTAGGTAGAGACAACTTGTAACAGAACACATAAGAATTTAATTGCAAGGTAAAGGCCATAAAGATAAGAAAACTCAGTAAAGCAAGACTCAGGTATTGGTGAAACCCATAAAGCAGAACCTTTTGCTTAAGGAGTCATCAAGAACCAGGCTTCTGGTTTTGGCCAGGACAAATTGACCTGAGAGAAAGCCAAACCTCCACTGTGCCTGCCCAGAGGAAAGGGTCAAGCAGCGAACATTGAGGAAGATGATGTTACTTCATCAAAGACGCCCACCCACGACCACCAGCAGGCGTGGCACCACTGAAGACTCTAGATGGGGAATGGGCAGGCAGGGAGGTGTGGGCTTGGGGGATCAATGTGTATTTAAACCTGAAATCTGTCTCACCAGATACGCATGTCTTTGGTGGAAATATCCCCTATGCATCCCAGCTGGAATAAAACATACCTGCTTTTCAGTTTTAATTGTAAAGTCCTACTTCCGCAACTCAGTAACAACATTCAAATCCCATTGGTCAGATTCTGTGTCCCACCAAAGTATCACCAACTTGTGTGTGCAGCCAGATACCTCTATAAAGATAGTTAAAGCTTGTAAGGGAATCTCACTTCTTTTGGGTTGTGTTAGGAGATTAAAATAGACAGCCCCGAGCTTGTGCTTTGGAGGATCACAGAATCACAGAATAATGAGGTTGGAAGAGACCTCTAAGATCATCGAGTCCAACCTATGCCCTAACACCTCAACTAGACTATAGCACCAAGTGCCATGTCCAGTCTTTTTTAGATACATCCAGAGATGGTGATTCTATCACCTCCCTGGGAAGAGCATTCCAGTACTTTATTATTCTTTTGGTGAAAAATTTCTTCCTAATATCCAACCTATACCTTCCCTGAAGTCGCTTGAGACTGTGTCCTCTGGTTCTGTCAGTTGCTGCTCAGTGGAGGAGACCGACCTCCACCTGACTACAACCTCCCTTCAGGAAGTTGTAGAGAGCAATAAGGTCACCTCTAAGCCTCCTCTTCTCTAGGCTAAACAACCCCAGCTCCCTCAGTTGTTCCTCACAGGGCTTGTGTTCCAAGCCCCTCACCAACCTTGTTGCCCTCCTCTGGACACGCTCAAGCTTCTCAACATCATTCCTAAACTGAAGGGCCCAGAACTGGACACAATACTCAAGATGCGGTCTCACCAGCGCCAAGTACAGGGGAAGAATTACCTCCTTGCTCCTGCTGACCACATAATTGCTAATGCAGGTCAGGATGCCATTGGCCTGCTTGGCCACCAGGGCACACTGCTGGCTCATATTTAACTGGCTGTCAACCAGTACCCCCAGGTCCCTTTCCGCCGGAACACTGTCCACCCACACTGTCTCCATCTTGTAATGTTGTAGGGGATTTTTGTGGCCAAAATGCAGAACTCGGCACTTGGATTTATTAAACTTCGTGCTCTTGGACTCTGCCCATCCATCCAACCATTCTAACTCTCTCTGCAGAGCCCTCCTTCTTTCCAATAGATCAACACAAGCTCCCAGCTTAGTGTCGTCCGCAAACTTATTAATGAAAGACTCAATCCCCTCATCCATGTCATCAAGAAAAATATTGAACAGAACTGGCCCCAGCACAGACCCCTGAGGGACACCACTGGTGACTGGCCGCCAGCCGGATGCAGCACCATTTGCCACCACTCTCTGGGCCCGGCCATCCAGCCAGTTCTTAACCCAATAAAGAGTGTTCCTGTCCAAATGGTGGGCTGCCAGCTTCTCCAGGAGTATGCTGTGGGAGACGGTGACAAAGGCCTTGCTGAAGTCTAAATAGACAATATCCACAGCCTTTCCTGCATCCACCAGGTGGGTGACTTGGTCATAGAAGGAGACCAGATTGGTCAGACATGACCTACCCTTTATAAACCGGTGCTGTCTGGGTCTGACACCCTGGCCATCCTCTAAGTTCTGTGTGATGATACTCAATATAAACTGTTCCATAACCTTACCAGGTACAGAGGTCAGGCTAACTGACCTGTAATTAACAGGATCCTCCTTCCTACCCTTTTTATGAATGGGCGTCATATTGGCCAGCTTCCAGTCATCTGGAACCTCACCAGTGAGCCAGGACTGCTGGTAAATGATGGAGAGTGTCTTCTCAAGCTCACCTGCCAACTCCTTCATCACCCTGGGATGGATCTCATCTGGTCCCATTGATTTATAAATATCAAAGTGTCCCAGCAGTTCTCTGACTGCCTCTTCTTGGATAACAAGAGAACCATTCTGCTCCCTGGCACTACCTACCAATCCCTGAGGACAGTTGTCTTGAGGACAGGCTGTGTTATCACTAAAGACTGAGCCGAAGAAGGCATTAAGCATTTCCGCCTTTTCCTCATTAGTTCCTAGGTTGCCTGCCTCATCCAATATGGAACAGAGGTCGGTCATATCCTTCCTTTTACCATTAATATATTTGTAAAAACTTTTTTTATTATTTTGAACAGGAGTTGCCAAGTTAAGTTCAAACTGAGCTTTGACCTCCCTATTTTTTTTTTCTACCTGCCCTAGCAGCTCCCTTAAATACTTCCTGGGAAATCAGTCCCTCCTTTAAAAGATGACACATCTTTTTTTTATTTCGAAGTTCCTTCAAAACCTTGTTGCTCATCCAGACTGGATGTTTGCCTTGTCGACTCATCTTTCGGCACACAGGAACAGCTTGTTCCTGTGCCCTCAAGATCTCTGCTTTGAAGCACACCCATCTCTCCTGGACTCCTTTGTTTTCAAGGGCTGTTTCCCAAGAAACTCTCTGAATAAGTCTCTTAAATAAGCCAGTCTGCCCTCCAGAAGTCCTGTGTAGAGATCTTATTGATATTCCTCCTTATTTCACCAATTATCGAGAATTCTATAATTTCATGATCACTGTGCCCCAAGAGGCCTCCAACCTCCACATCACCCACCAGTCCATCTCTATTTGTGAACAACAGGTCTAACATAGTCCCTCCCCTGGTGGGCTTTTCCACCAGTTGTGACAAAAGGTTATCCTCCACACACTCTAAAAACTTTCTAGACTGCTGTTTTTCTGCTGTATTAAGTTCCCAGCAGATGTCTGGTAGGTTGAAGTCACCTACAAGAACAAGGGTTGATGATCCTGAAACATTGTTCAGTTGCTTATAGAATAAGTTGTCCACTTCTTCATCCTGGTTGGGTGGACGATAGTAGACTCCCAGTAGGATGTCAGCCTTGTTGGCTTTCCCCTTGATTCTTACCCATAGGGACTCGACTTAAACGTCATTAGTTTCAATACCTTTGACATCCAAAACCTCCCTAATATAAAGGGCCACCCTTACACCTGTTCTCCCTTTTCTGTCTCTTCTGAAGAGCTTGTAGCCATCCAGTGCAGTGCTCCAACTATCTGAGTCATCCCACCACGTTTCTGTGATAGCAACTACATCATAGTTCTGCTGTTGCACCATGGCCTCCAGCTCTTCCTGTTTGTTACCCATGCTATGTGCATTGGTATACATGCCCGTCAGCTGGGCCACTGATTTCTTCCCTAACACAGTCTTACCACACTTGGGCCTGCTTTCAGACAGCCCAGATGCATCTCCTTCCCCCTTCAGACCTAGTTTAAAGCCCTCAGTGTGAAGGATGAAGGATGTGAAGAAAGTTGTTCAAAAGGATGTGAAGAAAGTTTTCCAGGAAAATCAGTCAGGGCCATTTGAAATACTTCAGATTGTTGCAATAGCCACTGTAAATAAACAGCAGTAATAGGCAAACAGATCAAAAAAAAATCCACACCTGCAAGTGTAGTTAATCTTCCACAATAAGCAAAGCAACCATTTTATGTTGAGTGCTTACAGCTTTAGACAAATGGTGTGACAGAAAAATCCACTCTATGATCAAGGGGTCTGGTGCATTAGGATCCCACTGGTAAATCAAAGCCTGAGGTTGCTTAGCCAGGTTAGGGATTATTAAAGAAAAGGGCAGCTCAGGGGCCCATTGGGCGGCTTGGTGGTTTGAAATATCATCAGCTACTTGCTGCAGTGCCTAGCAAGCTTCTGATGTGAGCTGCCGAGGCAACAGGAGATCTGGTTCCCCTTTGAACAGAGCAAAGGACTCAGATCTGCATTCAAAATTCCTAAGAACGAACTCAGTTAATTGTCCCCAAAAGCTTTTGGGCATCATGCAATGTGGTAATGTCTGTTTGAATTTGTAAAGGTTGAGTGGAGATCGTCTGAGTCCTGATGTGCCAGCCAAAGCATTTCCAAGGGGGTTGACACTGGATTTTTCAGGAGCAACACCAAGTCCTGCTTGGGTTACAGCAGTGATGACAAGGGCTAGGGCTTCCTCCATAACCTCTAGTTTTTCCACTGTAACCAGAATATCATCCGTATAATGATATAGGAGTCCATCAGGCATGTTCTGACGAATGGGGCTGAGGACCCTTGCAACAAAGCATTTCAAATGGTAGGACTGTTTTTCATTCCCTGTGGCAGAACAACCCAATGATATCTTTGCAAGGGTGCTTGTATATTAATGCTTGGGACAGAAAAGGCAAATGTTGGGGCATCATCAGGATGCAAAGGAATAGTAAAAAAGCAATCCTTCAAATAAATGACTGTCAAATCTCAATCTCGAGGAATCATGGTAGGAGATGGGAGACCAGGTTGTAGGGCTCCCATGTCCTCCATAAGGCATTAATTTTGCAGAGGTCAGGAAGCAAGAGCTGCTTGCCAGTTTGTTTTTTAATAACAAACACAGGCAAATTCCAAGGGCTTGTAGAGGGGACTATATGCCCCTTTTGAAGTTGTTCTTGGACAAGTTCAGTGAGTGCGCACAATTTAATCAGTGGCAGGGGGCATTGATACACACAGACAAGGCGATCAGTCTTCCAGGTTTTCCAGGTTTAGAGCAAATTTGGGGGAGTATTCCCCACAGGAGCTGTGGTGGGAAAACAGATCCAAATCAGCCCCTCCCCTTAACTGGTCCGGGAGAAAAAAATACCTCCTTGGAGAAAGGTGGGAAAAACTGTTTATTAAACAATAAAACCGAAACAATATCAAACAATAAAATCCCTTGCCACTCCAAAAGAGATGACAAACTGAGAAAGTCCTTCCCTGGGTTGCAGTTCAGCTCACTCAGTCTCTGGTCAGTCCCTCCAGTGCTGGAAATATCGTAGGCCAGGCCTGGCCTGGTGGGCCACAGGTGCAGCTGCCAGTGCTCCCCTGGGTGTTCAGGCCAAAACAGGTATCAAGAGGTCCAAAGAAAAGAAAAAAAAAAAAAAAAAAGTCCAGGGAACTTCTTTGCCTCAGCTAGCTACCACTAACTAAAAAGCAAAAAAGAGCTCTGTCCTGCTGTCTGTGCATCCGCAGACAACACAGTTCAAGAGGAGGAATGTGGAGGAGTGGAGTACAGTGTCTGAAAACAAACTGTGCCCTTCTTCTCTCCCCCCCTTCACTCTCTGGAACACTCTTAAAGGTGCAAAACTTATTCAACATAAACAGAATTAGACATTTGGGGATAAAAGCATCATATAGTCAACCCAGGACAAAGGTCAATTTCAGGGTGTCACGCACCAAAATGGCCCCCATCAAAAATCAGACTGAATTTTGAAACCCCACTGAGAAAGTACATCTTGTCCCCACAACGCCATGGGTACGGAAAAAACAAATGGCTTCATAGAAGATATGTGGCCTTCTGGTCCTATCACCTGTATTAGATGGCAACTTTGATTACTGTGGCTAGTCAACCCAAACTCAGTGAGGGCCTCAGGCACCCCTGTAAGTGCCCAAGTGGTATGAGACAGAGTAGAGATCCATTCTGAATTAGGTAAAGTGTCTGGCAGCGGTGAAAAGTCTGTGAGGCCAAAGCTGAAGGAAAAACTCACATGCCGAGACAGCAAGGAGACAGAGAAAGAAAAACAGAAAAGACCACGAGGTCAATTTGCCCCCGACCTAGGAATTCCTTTGATAAAGAAGAACTGGCGATAAATGTCACGCGGAATGAATATGTATGAACCTATTGTGAAACTGTATGCATATGCATTTGGAAGGGGGATAAAAGGAGGTCTGAAATTTTCAGGGGTATGCATGCCTTTTGAGGAGAATTTTCTCTGCGTGCGTCCGGCGTCGTAAATAAACATACCGAGCTTTACAACTTTTATAAAGTTGTGAGGTTTCTTCTTTTCTCCGCAAAACAGGTAGGCCATTCAGCTTGAGAGAAAATAGTCACATCAGCTCTGGTGTCTAAAATACTGGTAACCGTAATCTGTTGCTCCCGTAACGGCAGGGTACATTTACAGGTAGGACATTTTTCAGAAATTGCCTGCATCCATAATATTTGTGGAGTTCCTGAAGGCCAAATCCTCCCACCCTGTTTTTGCATTTTTCTACAGGGGATGGCGAATCACGTGGGAAAGGAATCAACTGCATGATATGGGTTGCTTGAGGGACAGTACAAGATGGAAAAGGGGTCCAAGTAATGATCTTAATTTCATCATTAGAGTCTGAGTCTATGACCCCAGGGAGAACAAAGTCCTGAAAGGGTGGCTGAAGATCTTCATGAGAGTAAAGTACTTTTCTGGGGCCCTGGTGGTCCAAAAATTCCTATTTGGAGTAAATGAATAGAAGAGTCTAGCAATGGTACTGTGATTGAGGTTGCCAGGTCCAATCCATCATTGCCTGCAGTTGCTGGGCAAAGACTTGAGGGGACCCTCTCCTGGGTATCTGCGGGGCGTCTGAGGTATTTGTGTCTATGCACGTCGCCATACTGCACTCCAGGTCTGGTTTCCCTGGATCAGGTGACCTTCAGAGTCATACTTAGAGTAACATTGGTTAGCAAAATGACGGCCTTTATGGCAACATGGGCATACAGCAGACTCTTTATGCTTAGCTCCTTTCAGAGCAAGGCAGTCTTTTTTAAGGTGGCCAGGTTTGCCACAGCCAAAACAAACTCCCGAAGTCCCAGAGGGGCCTTTAAATGCTGCAAAGGCTGCAGCCATAGCCTCATATTTATGCTCCACTGTGCCAATGTGATTGCACGCTTCAATCATTTCAACTAAAGTCAGATTCTGGTTAGGCAAAGACTTAAGAAGTTTCTTACAGTCTCCGTTCACATTTTCAACATCAAGTTTTAAAAGCAAAATTTCACAAGCTTGAGGATGGTCAACCTATTAGCATTCAAAAACACATAATCACGTAGGGATTATATGCAGTGCTTTTTATTAAAGAGCTCTGGGAATCGGGGTATTACCCAAATCTGATTCCGACCATACATCCAAAATGATCATATTTTTATACTCTATCTTTATATAACTTTCATGTTAATTATTAAACTTATATTGTTCTATTTTATACATAGATTTAGCCCCCCTCTGAATTTCCAACATAGTTTCTCATTATTCTTCTTATGGTTATATAATAACTATATTTAATTACTAAACAATCATCACATCTAACAATTATATAATTTATCATACTGCTTATGCAGGTGCAGTTGATCTGGGAAAACACAAAGCTTAACATTTTAGATTCTATCTTTAACTTTTTCCAGGGCTCCACTATCAAACCTGACACTTGAGTGCTTGCTTAAGGTGATCAATAAACTGCATGTAAGGTTTGCAGGGCTGTTGCACAATAGTAGCAAATGCCTTTTGCGGCTGCTGTGCATCGAAGACCTTGAGAAAGGCTAGGCACACTGCTTCACGGACTAACTCAAGGGCTTCCCTCAGGCAGTCTCAGGCTTAGGCAGCAGGATCTGTGTGAGACTCCGTTCCCATGAGATGATTAAGAGCAGCTAGAGTCTGATTAGCATGACCCACATAAGTTACAAGGAGAGCTTTCAGCTTCTTCTACGACTCGGTTTCTCATAAAGCATATTGAGTAGAGGTTAGCAACAACTGAGCAACCAATTTAATATTGTGTGGAGTCATATTGTTAGCATTAAATACAGAAGAAAACAGGTTTGCAAAATACAGGGAGCCTATACCATGCTCTGTTACTGTCCATCGAAGTTCTTTAATCACCAAATAGGACAGCGGTTCTCATTGGGGATTTTGCTTTCGCTGACGCTGGTAAATGACAGGTTCCACAATTTTCCCTGCAATGTCCAATTCTCCTTCTCTTAATGCTTGTTGTTTCAGGCAGACCCAGTTATCATGGGAGTCAGGGGGGTAAAGGTCTGGTTCTTTTTCAGAGTCAACAGGTCTAGGGTCAAAGGTGTCCTCTTCATCATCCTCGCTGTCTCTTGGACAATAGCCAGCAGCAAATGCCCCTACGGATCGCGAGGAGTCCCTCTCCCTCTTAGTTGCAAGAGAGGGAGCTGAAGGCTGTACAGAGAGGGTCACAGTCTCTTCAGACTGTAAAGAACTCTGAGGCTCCACCGCAAAGGGACAGCAAGAGACATCCCCTTTTTCTTTAGCATGGGATCTTTCTTGGGCTTTCAGGACCTCAAAAATTACCCTCCAGGAGGGAAGCATATCTGCAGCCACTTTATCTCCTTTTGTTGCATTATACCACAGCTTAACTCCCACATCGTCCCACAAATCCTTCGTAAAGATTGTGGACAGGGTAACTCCCAGCAGCTTAAAGGCTGTCCATTTTAGCATGATTTTTAAGTCATGCGAAGGCAAAGATTTGCCATGCTTGTCTAGCAGGTTAGCCATGAGTTCAAAGATGTCTCTTTCTTGGCCAGACATTCCCTGACCCATGTTGCCCACAGCTCACCTCCTTTCCAGAGGGAGTTGTCGCTGGCCAGCTTCCTGCTTCCTTTCAGCAGCACTTCAGTTCTGGGGGCTCACTGACTGCTGCTCAGCTTAGGTGGATCATCACTTCTTTACACAGGGCACCAATTGTCGGTGATTGAGAGACGAGACTCCACTTAGGGCAAGCAAGAAGTTGTTTATTGTTTCGAAAGCTTGGTTTATATACTCTTACAGCTTTAGATAAAATTTTCCACTGCCAAGCAATAACCACATTATTAATGTTTCTTAGCAATATTGCTTAACCACAATCTTAGACCTGCAGTCTTACATGACTTCCTTAAAACAAAGCACAACATTCCTTTTCTTTCCTCCCTCAGACTTCTGTTTGATGTTCCCAGGGCTTTTGGCCCACCAAGGCCAAGATGTCCACATCTTCCATTAACTCAGCAGTACTCTCTGCTCCACTGCCCAGCTGCCTCCCCACATGTCAGTGTAGTTGCTGTAGAAACACAAGATCAGTGATGTCCCAGACACAGGACTGAAATCACCTCCTATTAGGATGCACAAGACAGATGATGGACTTTGGACCTGGTTAGCATAAGAGATTTGATAAACAGTATGCCTTGGCAAGAGCAAACAGAACTTTGAGGATTAATTCAAGATTACAAGAAGATTAAATCAAGATTACAAGAAGATTAAATCAGACTGACTTACCGGAAAAGAAGATTACATCAAGCTCTGCAAGCAAGAGATGTTGTAAATGTATACATTTGTTTATGTGATGATTAACCCAATCATTGTAGTAAAACATTACCAGCCTTCCTAAAAGAGTATATAAGCATAGGTATTCCACAATAAATTTGGATTCTTCAGACCATATCAGAGTATCCTTGTCTCTCTCATCATTGCCAATAATTGGTGTTCTGCGTGAGAAGAAAGAACAGTCTATCTGGCTGCAGTCAGCAAGCTCCTGGAACTGATTGTGATGGTGAGAGAACCATATCTGGGCCCCAATCACCTGCCTGCTGCAACTGACAGGTGAGCCAAGGGAACTAATCTATGGGACAGAACACATCCAACGAGAGACACGTTTATGAAACCATGCTTGTCCTTCTGGGCAAGCATGGCTCCCCCATCCTAAAGCACGACCTTAAGTTGCTTTTACGATGGGTGTCATGCATGCTCCCCAATGCCATCACTTCTTTTATATTTACTCTCCGCTTCTGGGACAAGGTGGGAGTAAAGCTCTATGAACTGGCTATGCTGCCTGGCCACAAGCCAGAGCTACAAATGCTTCCTGCTTGGAGGGTGGTCATGGACACAATTAAAAAGGAGGGAGGGAGCAAGGCAGCTTGCAAGGGTATTGCTAAGACAGCCCTGGCAACTGTGACTAATTGAAACCTGCCCAGGTCCTGCTCCCTATCCCACTCCGCATGTCCTCCCTGAAGAGCGCCAGGGATAGAGCTCGGTCGCCACCTCCAGTCCCACTGCCAGACCTCCAGTGATCCCAGAGCCACCAGACGCTTATCCCTTATGCGGTAGACACTGACTCTAGCAATGAAGGGGAACTAGACCCTTTCAGTTGCGGTCCTGAACAAGATCAGGACTTATTCCCTTTTTATACACATAATAATTGGTTATGGATAAAAAAGATAGCCCTTAAGGACAGAGACTTTGATACCCTGGCAGAAATATTTTTGGCCCTCATGTGAGTCGGCCTGAGGAGGGTAAATCCACAGTGGGAGCCCCTGGGTCACTCAGAAATTAAGGAACTGCACTGTACTGCAGTGGAATATGGACTGGGGCCCCCTTACTTTAGTAATTTATTAAGAGCAACTTTTACTACTCACCTCATGACTCCTCATGATGTTAAGTTTCTGGCAAATCTGTTGCTCACACTGACACAGTATGCAATATTCATGGCGCAATGGAAAAAAGGACTGGAGAATTTAATTACAATGTATGCAGGGCATGCAAACCAAGCCCTGGCTGCCTTAACTATTGACCACCTTGTGGGGGAGGGGATGCATACCAATCCTAATGTCCAAGCCACCTTACTGAGAGAAGCCCCAGAGGGTATTACAGAGGCAGCTCGCCTGGCATTTCTTAAGGCTCCTGATGTCAAAACCCCGCAACAGTCCTTCATAAATATCAAAGAAGATCCACAAGGCCCCTATATGCAGTTTGCGGACAGATTAAAACAAACACTGGAGAGACAAATAGATAATTATCAAGCAAGGGAGGTTATGCTCCTCAAATTTGCCATAGAAAATGCTAATGAAGACTGTAGATGCCTTTTGAAATCTTTTCCCCCTGAATCTGAACCCACTTTGCTCCAAATGATACAAGCATGCAACTGCTTGGGGACATTACAACACATCATGGCAATCACCTATCAAGCTGTGAGGCAAGGCATAGTGGATGCTTTTGCTGCCCTGCAAGTAACCCCTGGAAAGCAGCTGGTTTGTTTTGGCTGTGGGGAATCTGGACACATTAAAAGAGACTGCCAAAAAGCACAAAAACCCAAAGCCCTGGGTATATGCCCTTGCTGTTGGAAAGGCCCTCACTTTGTTAATCTGTGCTGCTCTAAGTTTCACCACAATGGCCAGCCTTTACAGGGAAACTCATCTTGGAGTGTGGAGCAGCACCATGCTCCAAATGACACAAATCCCACAGCTGATGCAGCAATCAGGACCAACTGTCTACTTGCAACTGGCCCTGCCCCTGCCCGCTGGATCACCATCGCTGACCTACATGCAGCCACACCAGGGAATACCGGACTGGACATATACAACAGTATCACTGTGGCAGTGGTCACAAGGGTTTCAGGATGAGAGAGAGATGAGAATGTTGAATCCCTGTTCAGAAGGCTTGATTTATTATTTTATGATATATATACTACATTATAACTATACTAAAAGGAATAGAAGGAAAAGTTCTCAGAAGGCTAGCTAAGCTAAGAATAGAAAAGAATTAATAACAAAGGAGCTCTCTCCGACTCTGTCCCAGAGAGAGCTCGGTCCTTGATTGGCCATTAATAATACACATCCAACATGGGTCAATCACAGGTGCACCTGTTGCATTCCACAGCAGCAGATAACCATTGTTTACATTCTTTTTCTGGGGCCTCAGCTTCCCAGAAGGGAAAATCCTAAAGAAAGGATTTTTATGAAAAAATGTCTGCGACATATCACAGAAACATTATTTGATTCATCTGTTCATTTGCTTCTCACAGGAGTTTTCAGACCACCAGGACAGTGTATGCATGCATTGCATTTGGGCCAATCATCAACTTGAATAACAGGGTTGTTTGTTGTCCCTGGGACTATTGACTCTGACTCAATTGGGGAAATAAAGATCATGGCTTGGACTCCCTAGTCACTGTTTTGCGGAGAAAAGAAGAAACCTCACAACTTTACAAAAGTTGTAAAGCTCGGTATGTTTATTTACGGCGCCGGACGCAAACGGAGAAAATTCTCCTCAAAAAGGGCATGCGTACCCCTGAAGATTTCAGACCTCCTTTTATCCCCCTTCCAAATGCATATGCATACAGTTTCACAATCAGTTCATGCATATTCATCCCGCATGACACTTAGCACCAGTTCTTCTTTATCAAAGGAATTTCTAGGTAGGGGCAAATTGACCTCGTGGTCTTTTCTGTTTTTCCTTCTCTGTCTCCTTTCTGTCTCGGCATGCGAGTTTTTCCTTCAGCTTTGGCCTCACAGACTTTTCACCGCTGCTAGACACTTCACCTAATTCAGGATGGATCTCTACTCTGTCTCATTCCCCCCTTTCCTAGGAAATAAGTAAATTCTTTTACTTAATGAAAACTTTCATGACAATAAGTGTCTTTTAATGCTTCACTATGTACATTTGATAAAGAGGTTAGTACAGCCATTCGTTGTAGTATTCTCCAGTTCCAAATTAACAATATAATAGAAAATCTTAAGCTTATCTCAACTAATATTAGTAAAACTACAATGGGGTGGCACAACTTATTAAAGATTCCATTTGCAGTTGGTGACCACCCAAAGATCACATCTCACCAGTGATGATCCACATTTTGTTTTATTCTTTGTAGAACTCTGGTTATCTCCTTTGTATCATTGTTGACAGTAATTAAGGTTTTCTTTCCACTTTCTTGGATTTCTTTCAAGACTTCCAATAGGTCTTGGTGCTTAATTAATTGTTTTACCAATGTAAGGTTCGCCCCAATAGGGGTAGGTAGTAGTCTGTGATACATTGTGTAATTGGCTGTAATCAGCTGGTGGGATGTTACTGGTACCAAATACGAAAAATCACACACAATAATCTTAACAAAATTACAAATACAG
Source organism: Zonotrichia leucophrys gambelii (assembly GCF_028769735.1). Taxonomy (NCBI): domain Eukaryota; kingdom Metazoa; phylum Chordata; class Aves; order Passeriformes; family Passerellidae; genus Zonotrichia; species Zonotrichia leucophrys. The sequence continues at coordinate 482,689 of NC_088199.1, read as the reverse complement.
AGATTATAATGGTTTCTACTAAACAGAATAACATCATTGCTATCAATTTGTACAGCAGCACAAGCAGTTCTCAAACATACACCCTTTTCCAGTATATACGAGCACAGTTTTCTGGTCAGTGACTGGATGAATTTCAAAGCGGCAAATACTCTGTTCAGTGTCCAAACACATCTTGGGCATTAGCAGTATTGCTTTCACAAATGAATCTCATTTGTTCTCTAGTAATGCAGGATTCTAAGTTTACTGTCTGGCACTTTTCATTCATCTTTTCGTGCCCACACTCTGTGTTCTGAAGGATAGAGAATTGTTTTTTCATGGTTTAATCTTAGTGCAATGATGGGATGGATAACATAAACAGTGGCATTACGTATGGTAAGCACAAAGGCAGTGGCCACATTAGAAACAGGATCATAGGTGAAATTCACCATAGTCCACCAAGACTGAAACTTCCTTTCAATAGCAATTGCATTATCCCACACAATTTCTTGAATTTCAGCTGGAAAATTACCTTCACCCCTTTCCCATATGATCAGAGCTGCTGTTGCTTGTATCCATAACTGTGCTTGTATACAACTGAAAGCTAAGGACATATTATCTTGAACTGTACTACGTGCTTCTACTATTAACTTGTGGTCTTGGTCCCCATCCGTTTCACACTTCGGCAGTACTTTTGAAATCTGTTACTGGCTAGTTCCTAATGCCAATAGAGATTACTATAAAGGCTGCTTCAATTTTGTTAGGCTACCAGCTGCAGTGGTCAGTTTATTCATCAGTATTTCTGAATCAATTCCATTTAAAATTCCTACACTTGTCCCTAATATGCCAGTTAGAAGTTTGTTATGGGGAATAGGAACTGCTTTCGGTCCATGACCATCCCATCCCGCCAGAGGGATGTGCTGGGCTCACACTGCAAATTCAGACACACTTCACAAGTGTACCTGACAGAGGTTTAGGTCATACTTGAGGCAGATGTTTGTTCTGAAATGTAGAGACCTCAGGGAATCTAACCTCTCCTTCCCCCTCCAAAGCACCTGATTTCCCAGATGTGTGGCAAGCAGGAATGTCTCTCCTGGTCTACAAAAGCTCACCCACTTTGCCCCTAGCTAAGATCAAGCTGTGGACTGTGTTCAGGGCAGAAGATAACAGTACTTGTTAAACAGATGAGAATAAAAATGAAGGGGAAATCTGAGAGAAGAGCCTAAATTCATTGCAGTGCCTCAGAAGAAACTGGGATCAGGTTTCTGCTACTTGAAACACTCAGCACAAAAGTGATGCTCAAAATCCTACAGCCCGCTGCTGAGCTCTGAGGGGGGGGTCTCCTTCTTCCTCTTTTCAACTTGAGCTCAAAGGCCGGTCACTTCTACAGGCTGTATCAGGGTGAAATTACACCAACAGTCTGATTCACTTAGGCTATCACAGACTTCCTGGTGTACATATACACCAGCAGATGTTCAGACACTAATTATATCTGGTCTCTCATAAGCCATCCTATTGATGACCCAGCACTTTACTTTGATTTCTTTTCCTCAGATTCCTTGAAGTGTTCACAGTTCCTGTTCCTGCTATTCTTGCTCCTCACATACCTGATTCTCGTGGATTACTATGGTAGATATGTTTAAATCTTTTATCTCAGAAGGTTTTCCCATGGATCCAGTATACTGATTAAATGCCAGGGACCAAGGCCATTCAGCATTGCTTTGGGTAGAGGTACTCTCTAGTTCTAAAAGTTCAGTTATAATTTCATACAAAACAACTCTGTACACTAAAGTATGAGCTACTTCTGACTGCAATATACTCCTTTTGCCCGAGTAAGTTTTAGTCTCAGTTCATTGTCTCCTGGTGTCACTCCTGAAGGGGCTTCTGGGCCTTCTTCGCCCGAGAGTGATGGATCCAGGCATTCTGCTCCTTGATTTTGATTGCAGTGACGGTGGTGAGAAGTACTTGCAGTGGTCTCTCCCACTGTGGTTCTGAAGTCTTCTCTGTAAGAGACTTAACATATACATCATCCCCAGGCTAACTCCCTGCTCCAAGTTCCAGCCACATGTTTCTCAATTACTCTGAGGTGTTTGCTTAATGCCACCATGTAGGTGGACATTCTGGACATTCCCCTTGTATTCTATATGATCCTCTATAAGGCATTCCAAAAGGATTCAGCATTCCTTTAGCTCAAGGTTTAATTTGAATTTGCAATAGTGCTAGTGGAAGAGCTTGGGCTAGGGTAGATTAACTTCTTGCCCCAGTCTTATGATTTGCTGCTTAATCAAATGATTCATTCTCTCCACCTGGCCGCTTGATTGGGGGCGGTATGTGATGTGAAGTTCCCAGTCAATGCCCAGGTGGCTACTAATCTGTTGTACTATTTTGGAAATGAAATGTGATTCTTTATCTGAGGATATTGTGGCTAGAACTCTCAAGTGTGGTATTAGTTCTTGTAAAAAATAATCTGGTCACCTCTTGAGCTTTGACAGTTCTGGTGGGGAATGTTTCTGGCCACCCTGAAAATGTATCTATTAATACCAGTAAATACTGACATCCCCCTTTCCTTGGGAGTTCTGAAAAGTTGATTTGCCACTGCTGAACAGGCCCATGGCCTCTCCCAGACTTACCGAGTTTCGGCCGGGGGGGATTTTGGGCTTAGTCTGGAGGCAAGGATCACATTATCAGCTCACCTGAGTGATAGTGGCATATAAATTCCTGACAACGATACAACGATTCTTTCAATCAGATGTGTGTTCTAGAAAGCCTGTGGAAATTACTACTTCAAAGTCAACACTTCATTTCAATGCACTCTGTATCACTCGCAGCCTTGGTCATTTTGAGAAAGGAGCCACACTCTATAAAAGGCTTTTAAGTAGTTAGGCCCTAGTGTGTTTTCTAGTGCCCTTCGTTCACTAGTAACCCCGAAAATGGGAAGGGATTACTAGCTCTCTTTCAATGGTAGCCCACCCCTTGCAGTTGTACGTCTCTTTTGATTAGTATTATTGTATTATGGCTTACCTTCGAGGAAAATCTGTACCTCACCCTTTGCTGCTTTCTTTGCCTCTCCATCCGCCAGCTCATTTCTTTCCTCCAATTTTAAGCTCACTCTCTGGTGTGCCTGAATATGCTTTTTCAGGTAGCTGAACTGCTTCCAGCAGCTGGATTGTCTCTTGTTCCCTTGTGAGGTTAGCAGTCCCCTCTCCTTCCAGATGGCTCCATGTGCATGCACAACTCTGAATGCCTTTTGCTGTTTCTAAGGCATGGGTCAATGCATTTATCTCAGCATTCTGTGCAGAGGTACCTGTTGATAAGGGTCCAGACTCTATTACCTCTCTACAGGTAGTCACTGTGTACTTTGCAATGTCGCTTTCTTGTCAGTGAACCATGTCTCTGCATCGTCCGGAGGAGTGTCCTTTAAGTCTGGGCCGCTGGAGTAGGTAGCTTCAATGGTCTCTAGGCAACTGTGGTGTACTGCTTCTCCTTGATTCCACTGAGAAAAGAAGCTGGGTTTACAATATTAGTCACCACTATCTCTACATCGTCTTGCTCTACCATGATGGCATGGTATTTCAGAAACCTCTATGGTTAAAGCCAGTGGCCACCCTTTACTTCCAGTACTGCGGACACTGTGTGGGACACTAGCACAGTCATTTTTGTCCCAGGGTAAACTTGCGTGCCTCTTGAATATTCAGCGCAACTGCTGCTACAGCCCTAAGGCAACCTGGCCATCCTTTGGCTGTTGCATCTAGTTGCTTAGAGAAGTAAGCAACTACCCTCTGGTATGGACCCAAGTCTTGAGCCAATATTCCCAGGGCAATTCCTTGCGTGGAAAAATAGAAAGAATGCTTTACTTACATCTGGAAGTTTCAAAGCTGGAGCCGACATGAGGGGACTCTCTAGCTGGTGAAAGGCCGGTGTGGCTCCTTTTGTCCACTGGAGATCTCAGTTTTCATTGGCCATAAGAGTATAGAGGGGTCTGGCGAACAGTCCATAATTATAAACCCACAGCTGGCACTACCCTGCCATGCCTAAGAAGGGTCGGACTTCTTTCATTGTCTGGGGTTTCAGGGTTTGGCATAGGGCTTCCCTGCCTTAAAGTCTGCTGCTCAGCACTCACTTCTTACCCCAGGTAGATTACCTTCTGTTTCACTACCTGTGCCTTTTTCTTTGAGACACTGCGTCCTTGGAGTCCTAGGAAATTCAAAAGCCTTACCGTCCAGGCTTCTCTTGCTTCCCTCGTCCGAGTGGCTACTAGAAGATCATCCACGAACTGCAACAGCCTCCTTTCCTCTTGTGGAGCTTCCCGGGACTCTGGGTCTTTGCAAGCTGTTCTCCAATCGGAGTGGGGAATTTTGAAGCCTTCAGGCACATGGACTATGTGAGCTTGTGTCTGAATGCAAAAATTTTCTGGCTGGCTTCGTGGATAGGGAGGCAAAAGAAGGCATCTCTTAGGCCTAAAACAGTGAACCAGGTTAGCTCAGGTGTTAAACAAGTTGGTAAAGTCTATGGATGTGCTACCACAGGGTATAAATTCTGTGTTATCTTATTGACAGCCCTTGATCCAGTACTATCAGTTATTGGACTGATTCCTTCCTTACCTTCCTTTTGAGGGTACTACTCAGTTCTCACTGGTTGTGTTCTTTCATTAAGCTTGATTACCATGGGGGAGCATCTTTCACTCTCCCTGGTACAGCAGAGGCCCATACCCTTGAAAACACTTACTTACTTATTCTAATATCTTCTTACTAATGTCTTTAATTTCAGTGTGTTAATGTTAAGCCTAACATCTTTATATAATTTACCTCCAGAGTAACCTTTCTCATTTGAGAATGTTTAGTAAATTGAGCGAATTGTACTAAAGCTTTTAGGTACACATAGTACACGTTACTTTAAAGGTTTGCAAAAGCATGCCTTCTCAGACTGGCCAGTTGTTCATTCCCCACACTACAACATAAACATTCTCCACAGGTACTAAAGCTTTATTTAAAACTGAATATATGACCGTTGTGCCGACAAAAATTCTTCCCTTTTGGGGAGATCATCTTTACCCCTCCTCCCTTAGATTGGGAGGAGCCTTTAGCAAATCATATGTACTCATTTTGAGAACTGTGATTGCTTTGCATTTCAGCATGATAATCCTTGGCTGATTTCATTCGTTGCTATCTTATTCTGCATGCTGAACAACATGTTTGATTTGCTTTCTCTTTGCCTTGTTTTCCTTTTCAAGGGCCAAGACCAGAGGGCGGTCTGATCTCACAGTCTCTTTGCCATTCTGGGTGATTTCTTAAAACAAAAAGACATTTCAGCATACAAAAACTCTATCCCATTTATCTTCCTATTATAAAACAATACTAACAGCAATGAAGTATTACAAATCTTTTATTTTCTGAGCTGCTCTTACAGGCAACCTCCGCCCAGTGAGCCCCTCCCAAAAGGGGCTAATTTAGGAACCTCTTTGCATTGGTCAGTTCTCATTATTTATTTCTCCTTGCCCTATCTCGCTTCCACTCAAACCTTTTTACAGACCTTCACAGTAGTTTCTCAGTTTTCCTCCTATACACACAGCTCCAGGTGGCAGGTATCAGATGTGATTCCCACACACAAGCTCTAAGACCTTAGGTTCTGAATCCGCTTGACCAGAAACCTCTAGTTTACACTCGGGGCATGTGCCCTGACACTTATTAGAACAGCAAAACAGCAATACCAGTGTTCCTCATAAACACCGCAGTGCAATAGTAGCTGTACACCCAGCCTTTGCCCACAGGCCATTCCTGTGTTCCCTGGGGAGACGGGGCAGCCAGAGCTGTCCCTGTGCCCAGGGGACAGCCACTGTCACCTCACACAGCCTGCTAGCCTCTTGATGCACCAAAGGCTCCCCGAAATTGCCCGCAAAGGCAGGCTATTCTGTTTGTTACAGAGAACTTTAAATCCCTGCAGCAGATTGTTTCCAGTCCAGACTTACTGCAGTACCAACTGAAGTCTCATAAGTTTCAAAAGTCTCATTAATTAATTCATCTCATTCATCCCTTCTATATAAACTCTGTTTTACAAAATATCAGTCTTTTCTAGTTCTCTTCTTGCACAATCTAATTAAGCAGTGTCTGCTTACACTTGTTTTACTGCTTTGCAAAAAGGCTGTGCTAGTCACAGCCGAAACTCTGATATGCCCACAGTCACAGACACACGCACCCCCCCCCACCCTTTATGTCAAATTCACTAGAGCCAAGGCTTGAATTGCTGTGAGGGGGAGAATTCTTGGAATTCCTTTAACTCGCTTTATCGTAGTTAAGCATAAATCACAGTACTATAGTTCTCCTGTGTAAAATGCTACTCTTGTTGCTACAAAATCTTAAAATCTCCACACACACTACTATACAATCTGAGAATCAAATTACCACAATGCAGCGGAAGAAAATCACCACTCAAAATCACTGGGAAAGGGCATATCTCTCAAAGTGCTCACTTTTCTCAACACAACACAGCACACCATAATTCAGCATTTACTCTCATCAATTTTTCCTGGACCCAATCAAAATAACAGCACACAGTCTAGAGATCAAGTCCAAACATCCAGGGCAACGGAACTCTCTGAGCTCATACCCATGGTTAAAATGTACCAAATCTATACAAATCACTACATTTAAACACAATAAATACCATCACTGACATTCCTCCACTCGCTTCTCCGTGGGGCACTTCTCTCCCTGCCCCGCAGCCTGCTGCAGCCAGTGCCTCAGGCCTCACTCGGCTGCATCAAACATGGGTAGTACTCACCCCCCCCCCCCCCCCCCCCCCCCCCCCGCACTGTAGGGCACTGTAGATTAACTCTCTTTTATACACCATACACTTATCACTTGCACGATTACAAACACAGTGCACTGACCACACAATGCACACATTAACCATACAGAAACACAGTGTCCGGACATCACACACTCACACAAACAAAACACACACGGGTTCAGCAGTTCTGCTCTATCAGAACAATGAACCCCCAATACACACATACACGGGTTCACACGGCTCACCCCCAGAGTCACTAGCGGTCCACTCTATCAGAACGATGAACCCCGTCTCTAATACAGCTGCTCTATCAGCTGAACCCAGACGTCTCTGGGTGGTTTACTCCTTTGCTCTCCTTTTCCTCCCCCGGGGGCCCCTCAGTATATACCGTATCTTCCTCTGCAGGCCAGCAGGTTGTTGTCTGTCCTCGCAGGTGGCAAGTTGAGACAAGCGGAGCCCCACCAGGAAAAAAATCCTAGGGCGCGCCTTGGAGGTCCGTCTATCCTCCCCTGCCCTGCAGGGACAGAGAACTGCTGCTTGGCTCGCCATAATGTTTTGCGGAGAAAAGAAGAAATCTCACAACTTCATAAAATTGTAAAGCTCGGTATGTTTATTTACGGTGCCAGATGCATACGGAGAAAATTCTCCTCAAAAGGCATGCGTACCCCTGAAGATTTCAGGCCTCCTTTTATCCCCCTTCCAAATGCATATGCATACAGTTTCACAATAGGTTCATACATATTCATTCCGCGTGACATTTATCGCCAGTTCTTCTTTATCAAAGGAATTCCTAGGTCGGGGGCAAATTGACCTCGTGGTCTTTTCTGTTTTTCTTTCTCTGTCCCCTTGCTGTCTCGGCATGCGAATTTTTCCTTAAGCTTTGGCCTCACAGACTTTTCACCGCTGCTAGACACTTCACCTAATTCAGAATGGATCTCTACTCTGTCTCATCACCCTGTGCAGTCCTGACTGGGAGCCATATAGCCTAACTCATACTTTTCCCAGCAGCACCTCTATCTGCATCCCCAATAGTTGAATAGGAAGGGAGGTTTTGCTTCTACAGGGGTCCCGCAGATTTTTTTGAACACAACATATTACATCTCAGCATCCCACATGCTAATGCAAAGTGACTCTGAAAGGCAAATACATACTCCTAACAGGGCTCCTTGATACTTAAGCTGATGTGACTGTTATCTCAAAAAGCCAATGGCCCAGTATGATAGATGAGTAATGCGATGGTTGACTCTCACCATTAAAAGGTAACTATCATGTATATATGTTAAGAGAGGTTTTATAGATTTATAGTTGTGTTTTACCCCCCTTGCATTGTTATCACAGGTTGACCTGGGTAGTCAGGACATTTGGGAGGGTCAGCTTGTTACTATGGCAGCACCTGACCTCCAATTAAGATTTAAGGAAGTAAACTCCACCACTGGACAGAGAAGAAGGTATCGATGGACAGAACTTTGGGAGGGGTTAAACGGTTAAAAGGCAAAACCTCCATTGTGTGGATGAGCACATGGTGGGAACAATCCTTTGCTCCCGGCACCACAATATTTTCTCTATTCAGTCTTCTGTTGTATTTTTTGATAAGGTTTAAATAAACCTTTCTAAATTTTTTTGAGGTATTATTTCTCACACCAGTGATTGGCCATTAACATCTGTGCCTCAGGAGTCATTGGGACACGCGACAACCCCACAATGGTCTATGGCTGAACTGCCTCAGGCCGTTTCAAGCACTGGAAGGAGCAGCCCAGCTATCAAAAGCAACACTTGATACAGATCTAAAGCCTAGAGGGATATCACACCTTAGTCAAACCATTTCTGCCACCAGTTACTTGCCTTATTAACAAATTAATTTTATTGAGAATCTTTCAATATAGCTATTTAGTACTATATAACTAAATTTTTATTGTTTTAGCCTTTAATGTTTATATCCCATTATTTTATTAAGCCAAACGTAAATCTATCCTACAAGTAATCTTTAAAAGCTGCTGCAGGGGGTGTGGCCTCTCGACCGGGCACCAACCACTGTTACTAGAAAAATTCAAAGATGTTTGTGAGACATGGGCTTAGGAATTAGAGGGGTATTGATTAGAAATAGATATTTAAATGTAATATTGTTTAATATTGGCTGCATTTTACTGTGCTTTACTGCCTGTAAAGGGAAGACGGTATACGTGGGGGACAGGGTGTATGTGCGAGAGCAATACAAAAGAATGCAAGGATGTGTGATAAGGGAAGGATCATGTTCATCAAGACAGGACAAAGTTACAAGGCCACCAAGATAACAAGGCTCCTCTAGACCCCTGAACCAGATCAAACCAACTTCATGGTTTGGACTGTGACCAAAGGATCAGTAAGCATGTGCAGGAAGACGGGGTGAGAAAGTCAACTTTGATAAAGACTACTTACTTCATCCCCCTGTGACCCCCAAGGAGCTCCAAGACGACCACCAGAGACAAGTACGCAGGTCCAAGGGACTGATAAGTTAATTAGCATACAAAGCGGGACAAGGTGGAGCCAGGAAATGAATATGCATAAATGTATTCCAAAATCTAATATATATGTAACATTTTAGAGGATAAAAAAGAACACTGAAAGCAGGTAGATGTGCATGCCTTTGCGAAGGTATCCCGCATGCTCCGGACGAAAAAATACATGCCTACTTTATGACTCATTTTGTCTTTGAGTTTTAGAGTATTTCCACATATCATTTGTATAGAGGTGGTGTCTTTTTACATGTTAGTAACATAGCAAAACTGCTTAGTTCACTGAGAGTAATTAGATAAGTCATAAATTCAAGATTCTTTAGCCCACGTTCAGGACAAACTTTGAACTTTATTTGTAGTAGTAATTCGAGACTTAACTCCATTGTCAGTTTTATTAAGTGCTTGCTTTTTACTCCATAGTTTTAAAAAGGTAATTTTAGTGAAAATTTTTCAGAACAGTTGTTGTTTATCTTGATGTTTAATTGCCATTAGACAAATTTTCAGTAACCTTTTTGTAATAATAGAGATTAAATAAGTAAATTCTTGTTAAGATTAATTTTATTTAGTCTCAGTAATGTTGCATTTTAAGTATATTTTTGTTATGTTTTACTGAAGTTGTTTTAGTGAAGTTGATTTTAAGTTTCGTTGAAATATACCTGTTTGAATTATGAGATATAATTCCTTTGTTATACAAGTGAATGGCATAAAGCCTAAATTAATTTTATCAAAATTTTCTCATTTAAATTATGAGATACAGCTATTTTGTTATAGAAATAAGAAAAATTTTTGCTATTTTATTTTTTATAAGTAGTACAAAGGAATGAGTAATAATTTCATATTATGATTGCTGTCAGTTGTAATCTGTTTAATGACTTTTTTTCTTACTATTTCGCTAAGATAAATTACAAAAGCCAAATGCTTTACAAACCTTCGTATATTGTTGTATAGCTATTTATAAGACATAAATTATTTTAAAGAAATTTTCTAACTACTATTACTAAGAGGTTTTTATAATATATTAAAGAGACTCTTCCAGTTAAAGCCTGGACCCTGGCCAAGTCCTAGCCTTAACTAGTGGAGAAATATACCAATAGACCCAAGTGTTTTCTATACCAAAACTATACTCAAGTAATTTTGACTTACCAAATTTAGACCCGTAATAGCTAAACCTCCTTTTGAAGTGAACTTGGAAATCTTACCGGGGAATGATTTTCCAAGTCCTCACTTTAAAAATGAAGCTTGCCCATTACTACAGACTCTAAGTAATAATGCAATATTTCAGAAATTGATAGTGCATTGTTTTAAATCATCATTCTATTTTTCATGTACTACTAATTGTATATATGATCTGATTTATTTTTACTTAGTATAAGCTTATTGTTTCATTACATATTGTTATGCTTTTATGTTGCCTGCATGTTCATCATGAGAAACACACGTATTATTAAAAAACAAAAAAATTAGGGGGGAATATAGCTCCTCCTGAACTTTACACTAATATTTACACAAAAAATTTTGAAAGCAAATAAATTCAAATCAAATTTGATGCCTTACTCTGAAACACCCTTGGAACCCCAAGAATTAGAGCCCCTGGGTTCTGTGAAAATGGATTTTTGCTTTAATTTTTATACACAGGAAGAAATTAGTCTATTGAAGATGGAGGGAGAGACCCATCTTTCCTTGATCAGCATCTGACTCCGATTTATTAATCCACTAGGCCCTTTTTATAACAGTGTTAATTCACTTCATGCATATTGCAAAATCTGAGCTCCTGATAGGCTGTAGAGAAAATTTCAGCTCCTCCTTTTGTTTACAATACCTGAAGTTAGTTTACTGAAACCAAGATCAGTGTTCACACCATAACACGAAAGGTTCTCAAAACCTTCATATCTATTCCCAGACTGGCCGTCTGTTCCCAGTAGCAGCCAAGGACAGAACGGTCTGAGAATCTTGTTGTTTATATAAAAGGTGGCTGAGAACCTCATTATTTACAGGATCAAGCCTGGGAAAGGCTGCTTTACAGCAGGCTTCTATATTTCCCTCAGCTGAATACCTTCATGGCCTCTTTCTTTAAGCCATGTCTGAACCAGGCTCTCCACATTAGTCTAAAAATATGTTTCTCCCTTTCGCCTTGTATATAAGAATAAAACCTTTTGGTACAACTACACTTCTGGTAGTCTTTCTGAATCCAGGAATGCCCCCCCTTCAGCTACCATCAAGAATGTTTTTAGTTTATAAAAATCAAGACTGAGCCTTTAGTGGCTAAGGTCTTTAACTAAAAGATTCTTTTTAGGATAGGTATGTATGTGATAATTTTGATAATAATTGTATTAATCATACCTTTCTTGCTTCAATGTGTGTAGAGATTAATTATTAAAAAGAGGTGGTTTTAGTTTAAAAGAGAAGGGGGAGATATTGGAACACACAAGACAGATGATGGACTTTGGACCTGGTTAGCATAAGAGATTTGATAAACAGTATGCCTTGGCAAGAGCAAACAGAACTTTGAGGATTAAATCAAGATTACAAGAAGATTAAATCAGACTGACTTACCGGAAAAGAAGATTACATCAAGCTCTGCAAGCAGGAGATGTTGTTTATGTGATGATTACCCAATCATCATAGTAAAACATTACTAGCTTTCCTAAAATAGTATATAAGCATAGGTATTCCACAATAAATTTGGATTCTTCAGACCATATCAGAGTCTCCCTGTCTCTCTCATCATCACTGATAACCTCCCTTGATCCTGGTGAGGAGACTTCAGGTCTGGCACTATAAGGGCCAGATTGTGAATATTTTGACCAGGAATGGGAATAGAGGGTCCCTGCCTTTGGCCAGGAGGAGGAAAGGGATGACCAGACATACTGGACTGTCTGGATTCAATGGCCTGGCACATCAGATCAACAGAAGTACAAGGCTTTGGTAGACACCGGTGCACAGTGATGCCATCAGGGTATAGAGGCACAGAACCCATGTGGATCTCTGGAGTGACAGGAGGATGTCTGTCTGGTTTTCGGCTGTTTGGATGGCCTGGAAAGGCCCGGGGTGGCTTTGGGGAAGCCTGCGTTTCAAAGGACGAGAAGAGGTTTCAGTTCTTTTCTCGGTCTCGGTGTTTATTAATTGCTTATCTAAAAGATTTTCTCTCGGCCCGACAGAGGTCTGCTCAGCAGCCAGCCATGAGCACACTCCCCTGCCCTCCGGGCGGTCACCTATCTTTATACTCAAAGTTACGTGTACAATATTTATCATTTTTCTCTAATACTTTTCACTTTTATTGCTCAGTGCACTTTTAGTAATGACTAATCTCAAAGTGCTACTATCACTACAGAAGATGGAGGAGAAGAAGAAGAAGAAGAAGAAGAAGAAGAAGGACAGGACACGCCTCAATTCTTCTATCTTACTTCTCTAAACTCCTTTGTACAGAAATCTTAAACCCTGTGTTTCTCTCTCTAATTAGCTAATCTCTTCACTATTCACTCCGGTGAAATCCTCCTATCTTCATACAAGTGTCATCTCTTGTGTAGGATCAAAGTCCAGCCACCAGACACTTCTGGCAACATTCCAGGACTCCCGAGCCCCCCAAGGGTGGTCTCGGTGACTCGGCACCTCAGTCCTGAGGTGCTGAGATCCCACAGATGTCAGGAGTTGTCTGTATTGTAGGGTGAGTGGAGCTTAACAGGAAATAAGTGGCAAAAGCACCCCATTGTGATTGGGCCAGAGGCCCCTATTATCCATGGCATCAACTACATCAGTAGAGGGTACTTCAAGGATGCAAAGGGGTACCAATGGGCTTTTGGTGTAGCCACTGTGAATACAGAGAAGGCCAAGCAGCTATCCACCCTGCCTGGCCTCTCAGGTGATCTCGCTGTGCAAATATTTTGAGTTGAAGACCAGCAGGTGCTAATTGCTACCAGGTCATTGCAGAGATGGCAATATTGCCAAAACCCAAGAGTCCCTGGGTCCCATACATGAGTTGATTCATCAGCTGAAGAGCCAAAGAGTGATCAGCAAGACTCACTCATCTTTTAATAGCCCCATATGGCCAATGCAAATATCTGACACAGGGTGGAGGTTAACAGTCTGTTATTGTGGCCTGAATGAAGTGCTGCCACCAGAGAATGTTACTGTAGCAAATGTGCTGGAACTCCAATATGAACTGGAGTTGAAGGCAGCCAGGTGGTGTGCTGCAGCTGATGTTGATCATGCATTTTTCTCAATTCCTTTTGAAATTGAGGTTTTGGAGGAGTCCTGGGTTGACTATATGATGCTTTTATCCTCAATTGCCTTGTTCTGTTTATGCTGAATAATAAGTTTTGCACCTTTGAGCCTTGTTACAGGGAGTGAAGGGGGGGAGAGAAGAAGCGCGCAGTTTTTTTCAGACACTGCACTCACTCCTCCACATTCCTGCTCCTGGACTGTGTTGTCTGTGGATGGACAGACAGCGGGACAGAGTTCTCCTTTGCTTTTAGTTAGTTTTAGCTAGCTGAGGCAAAGAAGCTCCCTGGACTGTGGGGTTTTTTTTCCTTTTTTCCCTTTTCTTTGGACCTCTTGAAACCTGCTCTGGACTGAACACCCAGGGGAGCACTGGCAGCTCGCACCTGTGGCCCACCAGGCCAGGCCTGGCCTGCGACATTTCCAGCACCGGAGGGACTGACCAGAGACTGAGTGAACTCAGCTGCAACCCAGGGAGGGGGTTTTCTCAGATTGTCATCTCTTTTGGAGCGGCAAGGGGTTTTATTGTTTAATATTGTTTGGGTTTTATTGTTTAATAAACAAAATTTTATCCCACTTTTCTCCAAGGAGGTATTTTCTCCCCTACCGGTTGGGGGGAGGGGCCGATTGAATCTGCTTTCCTAGAGGAGTCCCTTTGGGGATTCTCTCTCAAATTTGCTCTGAACCAGAACAGGAAGGAAAGGGAAAAGACAACAATTGAGTGCCAGAAACAGGAATAACAGAGGTCCAGTATGGCTTAATATTCCCACCTCCCATGCCTGTGAGGTTGCAACCCACAGCAAGTGTATTTGATCTTCTTGGTGGTGAATACAGAGGCCAATCTGGTCTTGCCCTCTATTTCCTTGTCACTTTCTCTTAGCTAATTTCCAGGCAAATTGTTTTTGACATCCCTTAACTGTGGTTTCTCACCGTTTCTCAGGTATCTCTCATTCAACAGGCAATAATAATTCCCATCCACAAAACAAAGTTTTTACTTTAACACTTCTTGCAACAAGAGCATAAATTTTGTGAACTACAATACTAATTATTCCCACAATTCAAACATTTACTTATTACCCATATAGCATGTCCAGTATCAGGATGAATCAAATAAAGTTTACAGTATGGTACTGATGGAGATGGTAATTCCCCTTCTCCTCCGTACAATTCACAGGCTAAGGTCAGCATATGAGAGTTCTTTGACTAAAACAGTTGTGATCCTTCTGTCTGAAGTATTCCTCACCAAGGAGATGTTTTATTCAGGCAGTGCCTGAAACCAGTCATGTAACCTTTGACTTATTTCTTAATCAGGTGTTATTCTTTGTACATTTCTTGGATCATTTGGGTTTTCCCAAATCATTACTACTCAGTCTCCATTTGAGAGTCAATTTGGTATCAGGCGGTTTAGATGTGATACTCCATTCCTCAGATTACTTCACAAGTCCTTTGATTCTGCTGGCATGAATCCACCCTCTTTCCATGGTTCAGATTGCTGTTTCAGTAGTACCTGGAAAGGACTTCTTAATAGCATAGTAATAAAAGAAAGACAATACTGCATTAACTTTTACCATTCGCTTTTCTTCAAAACTTTCTGGATTTAGCTAAAAGCTTTCTCCACAGCAGCCTCTTCTTTTTGTATCCTGCTGTGCTAATAGCTGCAGAGGCAAATTCTTCTTTCTGTGAGTTACAGTTAGTTAAATAAGAAAGGCCAGGTTGATTTTAACACAAGATGAATCACATCTATTGCTTTTTACATTTTGGGCAACATTTAATTGTTTTAGTCTTACAGACCCATTCTTCATAACAAAAAACTTTTTTTTATAACAGCAAACAAAACAAAAAAACCCCTTACTTACAGCCACGGGCCTGGGGACCCTGGGGGCACACCTTGCGTCCCTTTTGCCCCCTCACTCTCTCTTCTTCTCTTTCTCTTTCCTTCTTTCTCTCTTTTTCTGTCTCTCTTGACCCACTTGCCGAGCCGACGCTGCCATCCTGGACTTAGAACCCTTACTGTCTGGGAGCCACCCTGGCAGTTCCACCACTGAGCCAGCTCACTCCTGGCCGGCAAACCTGTGTCATCTGCTCCCAGCACTGCCACCGGGTCACCTCCATGAATCGGTCCCTGCCGCAGCCCCTGAGACCTGGCCACTCGTATGGGAGCGGTCAAACACCTCTCAACCTTGACAACCTCAAACTTGGTGTCCCCAGGTGCTCCTGACATTCTTTTTCTTTCCTTAGTCAACAATGCCCTCTTTTTCCCTTCAAGGAGGGCCCGTTCTGCTAAACCTTTTCCGGACCCCAGTTCGGCATTGAATAATCCCTTAACAACCATGTGCTAAGACACTTCCCTGCCTTTCATGCAAAAAAAAAAAAAAAAAAAAAAAGCATTCATACTTCTGCTCTCTTCTAGCAGCCAGATGTCATCACTCCACATTCCAACATCCCAGAGTCTGCTAACCACCCCTACACTGTGGAGAGCCTGGTTCAAGAAAGATAGGTGCCTTAAAGAAGTATAGAAGCCTGCTGTAAAAGCAGCCTTTCCCAGGCTTGATCCTGTAAATAATTAGATTCTCAGCTACCTTCTATATAAACAACAAGATTCTCAGAACGTTCTGTCCTTGGCTGCTACCGGGAACAGACAGCCAGTCTGGGAATAGATATGAAGGTTTTGAGAACCCTTTCATATTATGGTGGGAACACTGATCTTGGTTTCAGTAAACTAACTTCAGGTATTGTAAACAAAAGGAGGAGCTGAAGTTTTCTCTATAGCCTGTCAGGAGTTCAGATTTTGCAATATGCATGAACTTAATTAACACGGTTATAAAAAGTGCCTAGTTGTTTAATAAATCAGTCAGATGCGAAAAATCAACAAAGGTGGTCGCTCCCTCACTTCGACACTACACCTTCTTCAACTCCCCTCTTTCTTCTCTTCTTACTTTCTTTTCCTTTCCTTATGTTTTTCTCTTTTCTTTGATTCAACACACCTCAAACCATACTTGTTTACTTCCAAAAGTAAGCTTTCAACTTTCTTTTACTAGGATTGCAGTAGCTGTTATAGCTTAAATGCATACTGGCTAGCTGTGGCTTACTGGGTCTAATATCTTTGATAAATAAGCTACTAGTTTTTTACTCTTCCTCACTTCTGAATTAAAATTTTACGAGCTACTCCATTTTCTACATTTATGTACAAATTAAAAGGTTTTTTTTTTCTAACGAGGATAAGCTTAAGGTTGGTACTTAGGCTATTTTTAACCTCAATTCTTCAAATTTAACATGATTTTCCTTGGTCCATTTTACATCATCTCCCTCTTTCAGTTTTTCATAGACAAATTTGACTGCCTGTGTGTAGCCCTCAATCCATAATCTACAATATCTCAATAATCCAAGTAGTTTTCTGATCTCCCTTTTTGAAGAGGGAGGGGAAAGGGATAAATTTCCTACGATTCTCTCTGGGTTGAACTTCCAACTACCCTTACTAATTAAGTGTCCAAGATATTTTACCTCTGGTTCTACAAATCACAGTTTCCCTTTTGATACCCTTAATCCTTTTCCCCCCAGAAAATTCAAAAGTTATATAGTAGCTTCTCTAACTTCGGTTTCTCAAAAAAAAAATAGTTTTTTTTGGGCTTCTTTACTGGGAGAATAGGGGTGTTATGAGAGGACATATAAAGTTGATGTCTCATCTCTTATAAGTTCTTTTATTACCAGCTTCAAATTTTCCCATCCTTCTAAAGATGAGATACTGACTTACACATGGGACAATCTTCTCTCTCAATTGTAACCCTTATGGGGTCGATATTCAACCCCCCCCATTTCCTTCCCCAGCCCAAACTTCCTTGTTAATTTTTCTTCATCCTTTTGGCCTAATTTAAAACTTTAGCTGTCATTTTCCCGTCTTCTGGTATAACTCCTATTCCTAATTGCACTTGTAAGTCTTCGCAATAAGTTGCTACCTGCCCCAGGCACTAATAAGACATCTCCCATCCAAATTTTAGTTTCCTCCCTCAATTACCACATCTTTAATGACCAGAACTGTAAAACTTTCTCCTTTTGCCCCTGTTACTTTTACAGTATCTTTGTTCACACTATAACCTTTTGGAATATTTAACGGGCATTATTTATTTCTGCCCCTGTGTCTACTACAAATTCCAGTTCTTCTTCTTGGGAACTCCCTTTTAAAGTTATCACAGGCTCCAGATGGTATTTGTCCCCTAAAAAAAATACAGCCTATGAACTCCCTATTCCTCCTCTGTGCTCGTCTCTTTAAAGATTTTCAGATCTTTTGCCTGCTTAGGACAATTTTCCTATTTCTCTTAAATCTGTCTAACCATTCAGTTGGAGTTTCTTCTTTTCCCTCTAAAAAGCTGTCCCTTAAAAACCTTTTTTTTTGCATTTTGCCTTTGATATACTGTCTCATTTATTCCCTTGATTATGAAATTACGATAATTATTCATGTGTTTCCTCCCCTCCTCATCATTTTGACCCCAATCAGTAGGTGTCATTAGCATTTTCTAATCTCCTGGGGAGTCGCTGGTTTTCCCTTAGTATCGGAGGAAGGGGGGTGAGGGGAGGGATCCGTGCTGAGGCTCGGTCCTCCAAGGCTCAGGCGGGGTCCGCTACCGGAACTACCAGAGGGGATCATCCGGTGGAGACCGAGCCGGAGCGTGGATAGCCCCTACATGGCTTAAGATCCGGCAGCTCCTGGCAGAGACAAAGCAGGCGAGAGACCCCGGCAGCAGCAGCAGCGGCGCCCAGCACAGCCGACACGGGCAGGGCAACTGGGGATAGGACGGACAGGACAGACGAGACCACTCACCCTCGGGGCGGTCGGCGTGGTGACCACGGTCCACACGGCAGGATAGATCCCCACTCCGCCCTCGGTGCGGTTGGCAGAGCGGCTACGGCCGGGCGGCTGGGACCGGGGCAGACGGACTGACCGGTGGGGCCGGAACCGGCACAGGGTCTGGGGGTGTGCAGCCGCGAACGGGTGGGGGAACAAACAGGAACGGAGGAGGTAACCTTTTGTTCCCAGCTCTTTTCTTTCACAGTTTTTCTTTTATTGCTTTTTCTTGGAGATTTTTGATATTTTAAAGATGTTATTTCTTTCCATCTCCCCTTTCCCCCGCCCCTCCCCAGTATATTTTTTCTTCTGGATTAAGCTGGTTTTTTACAAATAAATCCAGAGCCTAACAAATCCAAACTTCTGCTTGGATACTTTGAAATGGTCGACGAGCTAACTCATGACCTACTCATGTTGTTTTTCTCATCACCTTTTTATTTATCCTTTGGCAAATTATACATCTTTCAGTTACTTTGCTACTCCAAAAATCCCAATGCACCCATAGTTCCGTTAAAAAATTATCACACAAAGCCTGAGTACCCCAGTGTTGTAATATTCACTGCAGTGTTGTTTTTGCCTCTCTGCTGGGGCTCTTCTCCATTCTCTGCAGCACAGCCCTTCCTGTCTTCTCAGGAGCTCCTCCTGGGCTCTCGACCCACCCCTATTTGTTTCAGTTACCTTCACGAGCTACAGCTGCTGCCCAACTAAGGACTTTGCAGCTGTAGCTCGTTTGGAGCAACTCGGACCCACACAGATCTTACAATACACTCTCTCCATAACAATACATATATTCAGGCCCCCACATTTCCCCCCTTTTCTTTTAACAATTATACAATTACAATATACATAAAGTCCCAGCTCTCAGGCTGCCACAGCTCTCGGCTGTCTTTAAACACACACACAAATCCCTAGATGTTCCAAGGCTCTTTTCCTTAAAGGCCATATTCTTACAGCTTTCTGCTGTTACAGCTCCTTAATTCAAAGGCCATATTATATTCTAAAGTCCCAGCTCTCAGGCTGCCACAGCTCTCGGCTGTCCTATGTTCTACCACTTGTTGTTGTTACATTTCTAGTGTCCCAGCTCTCTGGCTGATACTCCAACGTCCCAGCTCTCTGGCTGCCACAGCTCTCGGCTGTCCGGGGGATTCCTATATTCAGGCCCCCACACCCCAGTGGGTTTTTTGATGCATGCCTTCTAATATTTCCTAGTAAGCATTTTATTAACTGTCTTCCATCAGGAAGTTTCTATTTCCCTCATTCATCTTGTTCACCACCTATCTTGTTTAATTCCTTTTTTCTCTGCTTCCCCAAACTTTGGAATTTCCAATTTTTCCTCATTTAGAGTTAATATTAACCCTTTCAGCTCCATTTTCTGCTGTATCTTTCACTTCCTGATCTGCCAAATTGTTTCCTCTTATTTCTGGGGTCTTTACCTTTTGGTGTCCCTTAATATGTACTATAGCTATCACCTAAAACTATATTTAACACACTACTTAAGAAAATTAATACAGCATAACTTTCTAATATAACACATATAATATTCATTTTAATATTTGCAAAAACCCAATCATAAAATACGCATTTTTCACAGAAAGAGAGAAGAGTAGTCCTGTGCTTCCAGGAGAAGAAAATGAAGATCTCTGTTGCCAGGGATGAAGATGATTTTAAAAATAGATAATGAGAAGTTTTACCTTTGAACAGCTCATTTTTAAAACAGTACCCCATAAGTCAACATGGCACATCGACTAGTTGTGGGAAGGCTTGTAGAAATGAGAAGGACTTCATGATAGCAGGGTTCCCCGGGCAACTGCTTTTCGTGATGAAATTGAGAACCATGAGAGAACTGTTTTCTTTCCTCTTGTAGGAAAGTCTCCATAACATTAACAAGAGGGACTTCTCTCCCTAAGTGAACTGAAGAAACACTATTTTAGAGGTAGTAAACTGACTAGAAATTTTGAGCTTTAATTCTTTACATTGTCAGTGAGAAAGAAAAAGTTGTGGTCAGAGAAGAAGTGTTCTGAAGAGTTTATTTTGGTTTTTTCCCCCTCTGTCGCTGAAGGACACGAGAGAACACAAGCATACCACCACTCAAGGTGAAGGGAAAAAAGGGAAGTTTTATTCTCTGACTCCAATATTTATAGTTTTACAAAAGTGACAGTGGATTGGAAGGTGACATTGACACCTCTGCAATGACACTGGTCAAACCAACAGTCCATCAACTCTCTCCTCCTCCATAAAGGAATGAAAAACAATGAGTTATTTACAGAAAGTGTGTGAGAGAATTCACTACAAGAATGTCAACATCAGAAGGCTTAGAAAATCTTAAAAAACCAGGGTGACATCTCACCCTTTTCCGTTTAAAAAAGAAAAAGGAAAAGAAATTAACAATGTGAAAAGGAAAATATGAACAACGTTCAGTGTCCACTTCCAGAGGAGTCATCGGAGTGATCACTCTCAACGTCTGCATCCGAATCATCACTCAATGATTCACCCGCTTGATGCCTTTCATGTTGGTCACGGTTTCCATCTTGCTCATCAGCTGGATTCTGTCTCTGCGGTCGCAGGTCAGGGCGAACACATTTTGAAGGTACCCAGCGTACCCCAGTATCTGTGGATACACAAGCATACCCGCGCCCCGAAGCGATAAGGTCATAGGGACCTTCCCACTGTTTGGTGACTAGATTCCGCACCCGAACTTTTGCTCGAGGCTGATGTGCCTTGTAAGCAGCCTGCAACGAGAGATGGTGATTCAAAATGACAGGGTTATTTGAGTTCTGCGGCACAGTGAGATGATTGATTGTGCACAAAGCTTTTGCCAACCAACTGTGCGGGGTTTCATCCTGCATTCCCCGTTTTTGTTTTTGAAGAACCTGCTTCAGAGTACCATGAGCACGTTCTACAATAGCTTGACCAGTCGGAGAATGAGGGATACCAAACTTGTGCGAGACACCCCTCAACTGCAGGAACTGCGGCACCTTTTGCGATGCGTAAGCAGGACCATTGTCGGTTTTCACAGCAGAAGGTATGCCCAGAACGGCAAAGGCCTGCCTCCAGTGGGCAAGGACATCACGGGCCTTCTCCCCAGTGTGAGCCGAAGCCCACATCACAGAGGAGAACGTGTCCACAGTGACATGCACATACTTGAGCCGGCCAAACTCCGCAACCTGGGTGACATTGGTCTGCCAAAGCTCCAAGGCCCTAAGGCCTCTGGGATTTATCCCTGCTGGCAGAGGCGGAGCAAGCGCATGGCAGTCATCACATGACTCGACAATGTAATGAGCCTCAGTTAGCGTCAGCAGAAACTGCTTCTGCAGGGTATGTGCGTTTTGGTGGAAAAACCCATGCGATGCCTTGGCCTGTGCGAGTGTATCAGGCTGAGGCGCTACCCACACTGGGTTAGCCAACTTGTCAGCCCTCGCGTTACCTTCTACTATAAAACCTGGCAAATTGGTGTGACTCCTCACATGCAGAACATAAAATGGATGAACCCAGGCCTGAATGGCACACCACAAGGTCTTCAGTAAATGAAACAAGGCAGGATTACTGACCTCCTTCAAAACCAAATGACCCAACTGTTGTGCGATGTCAGCCACATAGGCAGAATCCGTGACCAAGTTGAAAGGTTCCTGGGAAAATTTCTCAAATGCCATGACAGCAGCCCTCAGTTCAACCAATTGGGCTGACCCATCCTCATGGCCTTCCAGAACCTGCCACTCAGATCCATCCCTCCAGGTAACAATGGCCTTTCCCATTCTCCCTGAACCGTCAGTGAAGACGGTGGGTCCTTGCACGGGTTCCTGACTATTCTTGGGCCGCAAAGAAATTTGTGTGGATTTCGCCATACGCAACAGCCTATGGCTGGGCAGATGATAAGTGATCTGCCCTGAAAAATTTTCCAGAGCACTCTGCAGGGACACACTGTTTGCAAAGCTCCAGTCAAAATCCTCCCGTTGCACCGGGAGTATGATCTCTGCAGGATCTGCACCCACCAATTGCAAACACCGTTGTCGGCATTTGATTATCAAGCGAGCAATTAGCTCAAACAATGTAGTTGCCGTCTTCTGCGGCTGATGGGGCAGGAAAACCCATTCCAGAACGTGCAAGGAATCAGACCATTTGTCACTCCATTGGCCAATGATACCGTTGGGATGCAAATCTGGAGTGGTGATGAACACAGTGACATCAACGGAGGGATCAATGCGATAAACCTGACAAGCCGAAACGGCTTGCTGAACCACCTCCAACGCCTTACGCGCCTCAGGGGTCAGTGTGCGAGGCGACTTTAGATCAGAGTCTCCTTTCAACAAATCATACAAAGGAGACAGCTGGGCATTGGTTAATCCCAAATACGGACGTAACCAAGTGATGACACCTATCAATTTCTGAGCATCATTCAGTGTCTTCACAGAATGCACAAATTGCACCTCCTGGTGACAGATTGTCCGTTCCAGAATCTTGACCCCCAAGTACTTCCAAGGTGGTTTTTGTTAAACCTTTTCTGGAGCCACCTGCAGTCCATGAGCATGCAAAGCATCGAGCAACCGAGGCTGAATCCTCAGCAGCTCATCCTGGGTGGACGCGGCCACCAAAATGTCTTCCATATAATGATACAGACGCACATCAGGAAACTGCTTGCGAACTCCAGACAAGGCACGGGCCACATACCACTGGCATATGGCAGGAGAATTGTGCATGCCCTGAGTCAATGTCCTCCATTGATATCTCTGTGCGGGCTCAGCCTCGTTAATCGCTGGCACCGAGAAGGCAAACTTCGGTCTATCATCGGGATGCAAAGGAATCGAAAAGAAACAATCCTTCAGATCCACAATGAGGACCGGCCAGCCTGCAGGAAGCATGGTAGGCGATGGCATGCTCGCCTGCAATGGTCCCATGCTTTCCATCACGGCATTGACCTTCCGGAGGTCTTGCAACAACCTCCATTTCCCAGATTTCTTTCTGATACAGAAGACAGCAGTGTTCCAAGGACTGTTAGAAGGCTCCAGATGACCCTGGTCCAACTGCTCCTGCACCAAATTCCAAAGGGCGACTAATTTATCATCAGTGAGGGACCACTGCTTCTCCCAAACGGGTTTGTCCACCAGCCACCGTATAGGAGGTGTAGGACGCTCTGCGCCCTTCACTGCAGTGGCCCCCATCAAAAATCCGTCCCGATACGCACCCCCCAGGCAGACAGAACATCCCTCCCCCAGAGGTTGGCAGGAGTGGAAGTAACATGAGGCCTAACCCAGGCCATCTGTCCCTCCAGGTTCATGACCAGCACAGGCTGCTGGGCCACGTAACATTGTGCCGTCCCTCCCAGGCCCGCGACAGATGTCCCCACCGGATCCAAGGGCCACTCCGAGGGCCAGGCGGCAAGGGATAGAACAGTGATGTCAGCACCGCTGTCGAGAAGCCCACGGAGGTGGATTTCCAACGGTGTCACACCAGGAACGGACAGGGTACACAGCATCTCGGGACGGTCCTTGGTCAGGACAGCAGTCCAGTGAACCTGAGGCGGCCCAGTGGATCCAAAACCACCAGCTCCGCGTGACTGGTCAGCTGTCCTGCGAACAGAAGACTTAAAAGGCACAAGTTGAGCAAGCCGTGTCCCTTTTGGGATTGTGACAGGGGGAGTGGGTGTGGAGACCATGGCACAAATCTGTCCTGTAAAATCTGCATCAATGAGCCCCAGGTGCACAATGAGGCCCTGAAGGGTGGCACTGGACCTCCCCATAAGGAGAGCACTCATGCCCCCACCCAAGGGACCAAAGGCATCCAGGGGAACCTTGCGTATCTCAGACGAGTCTAAGGCAATTGTTGCTGCGGTGCAGACGTCCACACCTGCTGATCCGCGGGTGCTGGCTTCAAGCCGGCAAAGGAGACCTCCATCGGCACCTGGGTCTGCAGGGAAGCTTGTGTCTGAGCACGCCCCTCCTGCTGCGCGCTCCGCTTCACGTTTCCCGAACCCGGTAAAACCTGGCCATTAACATGAACAGTCGCCTTACAAACGTTAGACATGTGATTCGGCCTACCACACCGACCGCACAAGAACATGGGGAATTTGACCTTCTGCACCTTCTTCCCCCGCTTCCTGCTAGACTGCGCATTCCCCTGCTGTGGCCGCCCGCCCTGTGGTGCTGCCCAGACTGGCTGCACAGCGACAGCCACAGCGGCCAACTTCCGACGTGAGGGAATGACGTTTGCACAGGCTTTTGCCATCTCCCAGATACTAGGATCACCAGGCATAGCCGCTATAACCTTATTACAGGCTTCATTACAATTGCACTTGACAAGGTTTGCAATCGTAACTTCCCTCACCACAGGATCAGGCACCTGCCTCTCCATGGACGCAATCAACCTTCCCACAAATACCATAAAAGGCTCATCATCCCCCTGGACAACAGTTGAAAACGGCTGCTTTGGAGCAGCCATTTCCAGGGTCTGCACAATTGCCCCTATGCCCAGCGTTTTGCATTGCTGAAGCACAAGGGAATCGTATCCAACCTGTCCCTGAACATCCTCATAACGCTCTGTCCCCATCAGCATGTCAACAACAACCCTACGCCTGGGGTCCTCCGGCACCAGCGCAGCATTCCGCCTCACCACTTGGGCCGCCAGACGAGACCTCTTGGTCTCAAAAACACCAAATTGCACAGGGTCAAAAAGAGAATGTGCCACAAAATGGACATCGTGAGGTGTCAGCGTGTCCCTATTAAGTCTCCGAAGAATGTGCATAACCTCAGCAGACCCCAAACCATGCTGAGCAACCGCTTCACGGTGTTCCTTCTCCAGCTTATATGCAAGGGGTTCATAAGTGTTATGAGTGACGCCCCTGAGCACAGGTGTGGAAGTCCATCTAGAAATCCTTCAGTTTTTGCCTCACAATTGTCATGAGAAAAGGACCACCGAAGGGTTAAAAACTGTTGAGCCAGTTGGGAAAGAAAGTCTCATGCGTATTTAGTGTGTTTACTGATGGTGTCTGCAGAACATGCCATGCTGTACTCGAAGGGGCATGCTGCCCTGTTCTGAACAATGGACTGGACTTTCTTCCAAACTTCAGGCCTGGCTGGACTGAGCTCTGGGGTGGTTCCCCCCCCCGCTCCAAGAGAAAACCCCTCTTGCCTGTCTTCCACCACCGTGACGGACTAACAGAGATGCGAATCCCCTCATAAAAGAACTAAGAACCCCTCTGGCACCCTATTGGCACCCCCATGGCACCCCCCTGGCCACCTCCTTCCAGAGACTGGGACTGTACCCCCTCTCAACTCAGGGAAGGGGGAGAACCTGCCCAGAGTAGATGTACCTGGGAGCATTCGGCCATGAAAACAATGGACTTTTTCCCCTCCATGGAAACATAATTTCGGCCACCCTTCCCCCAACCAAGAACAGTATATCTGGGGTTCGGTTCGACTGCCTCTCCGAGTCTCCCCAAGACGTGTACCAGCGAGCATCGGCGGCGGGACCCCGAAGACATCACGTCTTGGTAGCTATACCCCATTCCCTGACCTTCTTTCCTCCCTTTTTCCTTATCCTATCCTCCTCTTCCCCGGATCCTCTAACCAAACGCATATTTAGCTGTAGTTATTATCAATAAATTGCATCTTGTTGATTTGCTACTGCAAAACCCCTGTGCCTTTGTTGGTTATTTTTGCACCCAAAAATCATTCGTCACCCGTTCACTTCGGGCGGACCTTCACAACAGGGAAAGCCTGGAGACCCCCTGGCAAAGCCACCGCACCTGCTGTGTCCCGAGCCTTGGGCCCCCCAGAGACAAGAGGGAGTGATTGACTGGAAGCCGGGGCAACACCACTCGTCCCTGCGCCCCCTGCAGCACCAGCAGAGCCAAAGGAATTCGCCCCCCGACCCTGCAGATGCCGGGAGGAGACAAGGTCATTCATCTCATCAGTCACGGTTTTCGCCTCTGGCCAGAAACGGTCAGGGTACCTCGGACGCACAGTCACCTGGCACGCAGGAAGCGTCCAAAGACCTGACGAGAAAGCGCCTAGGCGCTGGGCACCCACCGGCCTCCCGCTGGCCGCGTCAGCAGTTGCACTAAAGGTAAACACCCCAGTCCCCTGCTGCGCTGCAGCCCCGGCAGGGGTCGCCTCGGCGGCCGCAGCTGCCGGCACAGCCCGCAGATCTGGCACGGTGCCGGACGAGACCGGCGCGAGGCCCCCATCCCCCGATGCGGGGGCGGAGTGGGATGCCGAGGGAGGCACGGCCCGCGGAGCCGCGTCACTGCGGGGCGGCACAAGGGAGCCAGGTACGCCCCCTATGAGAGCCCGCCCCAAGCCGCAAGGTCCCGCAGCGGGCACCGCCCCCACCGAGCGGAGAGGGACGGGCTGCCCGCCCACCGGAGCGGGGCCGGGCGGAGTACCGACCGACGCCCCGCCCCCGGCTGCCTCCACCGGCTGCGCATGCCCAGCAGGCTGCACAGACCCGGAGGAGGGCGAATTCGCTCCCCCCGCTGAGGAACCCGACTCGGGGGCGGGAGAGCCCACCCCCACCGCGCTCAGGGGGAACGTGGTGGACACTCCGCAGTTCGGACAAAAAGTCGTCGTCACCGCAGCAGCCTCAAGTCGGGGCGGGGGCTGACCGTTAAAGGCCGGGAAGGCAGACAGAGAGGGTAACCCGTTCCCCGCCCCGCCACCCGCACAGGGCGAGGCGGGGCGAAGACGGCCCACCGAATCCAGAAAGCTCCCCGGACCCGGGACCCGCTGGCTGTGAGCCCAATCCACCCCGGGCGGATAATGGCCACTCCCCAGCACACCGTCGTGGGGCGGGGAGGGGGACTCCACATCACACAGGAGCTCAATCTCCTCATCCACATCCGAGATAGAAGGGCTTCCCTGGGAACTCTGAGGGGTACAAGAACCAGACCCCCGTCAAAGCTCCTCACATTTCTTTCACTGCACCAGCAGCGGTCCCACGTCCACACTGCAATCATCAAAGAGGGCCTCCGTGAGGTGGACCCCCAGGAGAGACCACTCCTGCTTATTGAACGCCTTCGCAGGGTCCGAAAAAAACCTCGCTCTTGGGCCCACAGAAGCATTCTCTCCAAATCATCCCAGGAAACAGACACCTGTTTCCACTCCAGGACCTCCCTCCAGAGATCCAAAATGAGGGAATCATCCTGGAAAACCACAGAGGTTTCCATTGCCCCAAGAACAGCAGGCAAAGCACCAAAAAGAGGGGGAGAAAATCTCACCGCAATCCGCTGTCCG
The DNA here is from genome assembly GCF_028769735.1 of Zonotrichia leucophrys gambelii. NCBI lineage: Eukaryota > Metazoa > Chordata > Aves > Passeriformes > Passerellidae > Zonotrichia > Zonotrichia leucophrys. The sequence goes on along the minus strand of NC_088199.1, from coordinate 455,156 downwards.
TGTCTCAGCCTTGGCTGCAATACACTTCGGCGGTCACCAGATGTCGCTGAAGGACACGAGAGAACACAAGCACACCACCACTCAAGGTGAAGGGAAAAAAGGGAAGTTTTATTCTCTGACTCCAATATTTATAGTTCTACAAAAGTGACAGTGGATTGGAAGGTGACATTGACACCTCTGCAATGACACTGGTCAAACCAACAGTCCATCAACTCTCTCCTCCTCCATAAAGGAATGAAAAACAATGAGTTATTTACAGAAAGTGTGTAAGAAAATTCACTACAAGAATGTCAACATCAGAAGGCTTAGAAAATCTTAAAAAAACAGGGTGACACCCCTCTCTTACTTTTAGTTGCCTTTAATAAAATTTTCTTTATACCCTTTTAAAGTCTTAAGCCTGCTTTACCTTTCTCCTAATCCTATCTCACAGCAAGAAATGAGTGCATTAGTGATTAGCCAGCACTGAAGCCCACCATATTCATTAGCACATTAGTTAGGGAAATCTCAAAATTGAGAAATCAGAAATTAGCAAGCCAAAACCACTACAAAGGCAAAAATATTGTTTGAGAAGGGAAAAAACAGCTCAGATTCTATTGATAGCTGGATTTTTCATGAAGAAAAACAAGGTCAAGAGGCCTGCATGGAGATTCAGTTCTTGGGAATAAAATGGCAGGATGGATGCCATCATTACCCTATGGAGATGGTTAGCAAAATAGTAACTATGTCTCTACCAGCTAACAAGAAGGAAATACAAGCTTTCCTAGGCCTTATGGGGTTCTGGAGAATGCACATTCCAGGTTATAGCCAGCTTGTGAGCCCCCTCTATCAAGTGACCCACAAGAAAAACCATTTTGTGCAGGGCTTTGAGCAACAACAGGCCTTTGAGCAGATCAAACAGGAAATAGCTTGTGCAGTAGCTCTTGGGCCTTTTCAGACAGGACCAGCCATGCAAAATGTACTTTACACTGCAGTTGGGGAGCAGGGTCTCACCTGAAGCCTCTGGCAGAAAACATCAGGACAAACCTGAGGTTGACCATTAGGGTTTTGGAGCTGGGGTTATTGAGGATCTGAAGCCCGCTATACTTCAACTGAAAAAGGTATATTAGCAGCCTATGAGGGCATTTGAGCCACTTCAGAAGTTGTTAGGACAGAAACATGTCTGCTTTTAGCACTGCAATTTCTTGTGCTGCACTGAATGTTCAATGAATGTTCAAAGGAAACAACCCCTCGACGCATCCTCATGCTGAGGAGTGGAATGATAGAGCAGCTTGTTGGGTACCTGGTGTTCAGCCAAGGACAACCCACCACAACCAGGTAATGACAGATTAGAGAATGCCTATGAGTTATTTCATGCCTTTTTTTATGAAGTGTGTTCAGTTCTTAAGTAACATTTTTGAAGTACCTATTTTAAAATAGAGAACCATTGGTGTGATATTCAGCTCATAGGAGTTTCCAGGATGGGACAGATGGGTGTCTCTGTCACTCACAGGTGTTATGTCCACTCCGTACATGAAAAAACTGCCAATTGTCTTGCAGGGAAAAGAACTTGATGATGTGGTATTCACATATCCTCTGAATAGAGAGAGACACAGACTTTCCCAGGATTTTCCTGGGGAAGGTTGTGAGAAAGCTCAGAAAAAGTATGATAAGCAATTTTTATCTCCACTTGCTGCATCTGTTGTGCACATGTGGAATGTGTTATAGAGATTGTTTACCAGAGAGGGATTTCTTAATTAGACTCTAGTGATGGTGTTTTGATTCATTAACCAATTAGATCCACGTGTGTGTGTCGTGACTGTCTGGCACGGGTGATGGGTTTTTCATATAGTATAATATAGTATAGTATAACTCAATAAAGCATTTGATCAGCCTTCTGCTATCATAGAGTCAATGCTCATTATTACCCGGCGGGGCCCACCACTACAATAGATTTCACCTGAGTGATTTCTCCTGCAGGGGAAATTTGACAAAGTCAGCTTCCAAGACACCCATGGATGTGTGGCTGGAAGAATATGTAGGTGTGTTTTGTTGCACTAATTTGCAAATTATATAAACAGTGCCCAGAAAGACCAAAGCCAGCACAGGCTGCTGAAACTTGTATTAGGGCTGGGTCAGTCTAACTGGTTTCATAACTCATTTTTGCATCATATACACTGTTGAATGGAAGAGAATTAATAACTCACCTCTTTGACTCTGTTAATTTGTCTCCTGTTATTCATTGAATCATAGAATATCTTGGGTGGGAAGGGACCTTAAATATCATCTAGATCCAACTTCCCTGCCCTGGACAGGGAGACCTTTTACTAGACCAGTCAGTCCTCCCCAAAATGAAATCATCTCCTCCCCTGAAGTTCTTTTAATATGGAGTATGAGCAAAAATATTTCATTTATATGTACCACTGTTGTACCACTGTGGTGATGCATTCCTCCCCCCCCCTCCCCCCCCTCCCATTTTCAGGCTGCAGTGTGATCTGAGAAATGATTGTTAGGTCTTGGCCTTGAAAACATCACCTGGGCTCAGCTATTTCTGAGCTTATCAGAAATACTGTCTGCTCCCAGGAACTGCTAACAAGCTGCTGTTTTCCTTATGACCAGCCTTGGAAAATATTCCTCTTGCCTGAATGGCATAACATTCCTGTTCTCACACTTTCAAAGAAAGTGCCGACCCAAACTGTGGCCAGGATGAAACATTGTTGTGACTAAAGCCCACTTTCTTGTGACCCTATAAACAGTGGTCCAAAAGGAGACCCTTTGATGTCCCAGCCTCCTGCTGAGAGTAGGTTTGCCCCTGAGCAGGCAGCACGGGCCGGATAGCTCAGTCCTTTATGGGGACAGACTGTCCGAAACCCAAGCAACTCTCAGCCCCTGGCTACCTTTAGCAAGCATAAGGGTTATCAGCTCTTTTTAGTGATTATCAGCTCTTTTGAGTTCAGCTCTTTTGCTTGCTAAGGCACCGCTGGCCAGCCGGCAGATGCAGGGCGAGAGAGGAGAAGGCGGCTCTGGAGTTCCACAGAAATGTCTTTACTGGGGGTCTGTGAAGGGTTCCAGCGACAGCTCTTCTAACCAGAATGGGCTAAAACAGCTCATTATATAGGGTAAGGGGGGATCAGAAATGTCGCAGACATCTTTTATGAAAAATCCTTTCCTTAGGATTTTTCCTCCTGAGAAGCTGTGAGGCCTCAGGAACAAAATGTAAACATTGATTATCTGCTGCTGTGAAATGCAACAGGTGGATCTTTGATTGGCCCATGTTGGTTGTTTCTAATTAATGGCCAATCACAGCCCAGCTGGCTCGGACAGAGAGCCCGAGACAGAGCCTTTGTTATCATTCTTTCCTATTCTATTCTTAGCTAGCCTTCTGAGGAAATCCTTTCTTCTATTCTTTTAGTATAGTTTTAATGTAATATGTATCATAAAATAATAAATCAAGCCTTCTGAAACATGGAATCAGATCCTCGTCTCTTCCCTCAACCTGAGACCCCTGTGAACACCGGCACACAGAAATTGTCCAATAGCAGGGGTTAAGGAGAAGTGACCTATGGGGTTACAGAAAGATAAGCTGGGGTCCAAAAGGCGGAAGAGAGGGGTTTCTTGCTATTTCACCGTGACATGTCATTTCCTATCTTTAAGTCTCTTCCCTCCACGGGATCCTAGCAGGCCCGGAGCCTGCTACACTTTGATCTCTCGTGGACCGCAGTGGACTGTGACCAGCAATCTCCCTCTGAGTGGGACGCCTCTCAGAGCCAGCAAACCCTCAGGGTTGCTATACCTGGAGGATCACTAAAATATGACATGTCCTGGGCTGATACTTCACTCCTCGAGGCCCAATCCTTCACCTGTCAGGAGATGCAAAAGCATCCAAAGTGATTATTTCACTGACCTCTGAGAGGAATTTTCCACAGGTACCTTGCTTGCACTGACTGTTTCTGTCTGTGTGCATGCCCCTGTGCATATGCTATAGCAAATCTGAGACAAATACTGCTTTCTTAGATGTTTAAGCACCTCTGATATCTATGTATTCAGGCCTGTAAGGTTAAGTTATAGTTATAAGCTTACTTAAGTGCTGCTAAGTGTTGTTCTTTTGCTAAGTTGTTGAATATTAGTTATAAGTGAAGCTAAGTGTTGCTAAGTATCCTTCTGTTAAGTTGCTAAGTAGAACTTGGAAGTTATAAGTTAGGTTAACTGCTGTTAAGTGTTATTCCTCTGTTAGATTGTTAAGGTTAAGCTATAAATTAAGTTATAAATTAAGTTGGGTATAAGTTTTTTCCCTATGTTAAATTACTAGACTTAAGGTATAAGTACTGTTGAGTGTTGTTAAGCTTTTAGTCCGTATTCCTTTATATCCTTGCCTGCATCGTCTTTTCACACACACACTCACCCCCCCCCCCCCACATACAAACCCACCCCACCCCCACACACACACCCCTAGGTTGTTCTCAATTTATTTCTGTTTTGATTGCCTGGATTTTGTTTGGTTTGGTGTTGCTTGTTTTTCCTAGTTGTGCCTTAGCTGTCCTGTAAGTAGTAGACTGAATCTTGCCAACGAACTTGTGCTTTCTTCCTTAATATTAAATCTGACTTTTACTCATACCCTTGTTGGTGATTTTTAAAGCACTCTCAAACACTCTCATTTGTGACAACCACAAACACATTATAACTTTTTTGCAATATGTGATTGCAGTTTTTAAAGGCATATTTGCATCATCTTTAGTTGTCTTGGATACCAAGAGTGAAGCCATGCAACTTGATTGGAGGTGAGGTATTGTCATGCCATGCCTCCTCAGCAACAAGCTTCTACCATTCCCAAATGCCCCATGCTAGGAGCACATTTACATGCCCTCCCTCCACATGTTCCCGACATCCCTGACAACCAAAGCTGTCCAGTGGCAGCAATGCTGGGGGGGAGAAGGAGACTATTGGGAGAATAGGGGGTGCCCAAACAACAAGCTACTATAACATAGCTATACATCAATAAAACTTCTCTTAACATACACACAATATTCATCCCTTGATTGTGAGAGTCAATCATCACATTACCCATCTATAACAATCCCCCCTTTTCCTTTTTATAAGTCATTTGGCTCGAGAAATTAATTCCCATTTTCCTCTCATGCTTTTTATAGATTGTTTTGGCTTCTTTGTGGGGGGTCTTCTAGTTTGTTTTGGTTCTTCAGCATAATTTGGATGGGTCATAACAGTACAGGTTGACAGTAGTGTGAGTAGTGAAAAGAGTACCCACATAAAACAATTGATCAAGAATTTGTTTGGATTCCAGGAGGGAAAAGCCAACTAAGGAGTAATAAACAGAAAGGGAATGATAGAGGTCTGGTATGGCTTCTACCCCCACCTACCATGCCTACGGGGGTGCTGCCCACAGCAGGATTATATAATCTTCTCAGTGGTGAGCATAGGGGCCAACCCAGTCTTGCCCTCTAGTTCCCGTCGTACTCCACTTGTCAATTTCTAAGTGAATCACCCTAGCACTTCCCACTGTTTCCTGTGTACTTCCCCTTAACAGACACTTGCAATCCTCATCTATGAAATAGGACAATTACATCAATGACCAATGCAATTTAAATCTCCGACTTAAAGTGTTACTTAAGCAGTGCTCGAGCTGGCTGGTGGAAGCTTGAGTCTACTTTTTGGATGCCCTGGGGCTTTTCTGATCACTTTTCAGTCTCTGCTTAAAAGTCAATCTTGTCTCACACGGTCTGGATGTTATGGTTTATTCTTTTGGTTCTTCCACCCAGCCCTTAAGTCTCTTGGCATGAGTCCATCCCCACTCCGCAGTTTGCACTGCTGACTCAGTAGTGAGCAGCACCTGAAAGGGGCCTTCCCACTGAGGGGTTAGAAGCTGGTCTTTCCATGACTTGATCATTACCAAATCTCTAGGGTTAACATCATGAATTCTGAAATCCAGGGTAGTAGTTTAAGGGATCATTACTTTATGCCCTAGCTCTTTTTAGGTCTGTGCTATAGACATATTTTCTGGCACTGGCTTCCCCCTCCTTATAGGTGGCAACTCTCTGTGGCAAAGTCAAAAAGGATAGTCTAAACATCATTTCATAGGGTGAGGCTCCTAAATCTGACCAAGGCTGGATTCTAATTCTTAACAGGGCTAAAGGAAGGCATTTTATCTATGACATCTGGGTTTCAGTTATCAGCTTAATCAGAGTTCTTTTAAGAGTTTGATTCATCCTTTCAACACAACCAGAACATTGTGGATGCCATGGAGTGTATAACTCCTATTTTACCCGCACGCCTTGAACAACCTGCTGTTATATCCTAGATGTGAAATGAGTTCTTCGGTCTGAATCAATCCTATTCACTACTCTATATCAGGGAATGATTAATTCCAGAAGTGTTTTGCTTACAATACTGGCATTGGCTTTAGCAGTGGGCATCACCTCTACACAATGGGTTACGTGATCTAATATCACTAGCAAAATTTTTACCATTGTACCTGGGGAAGCTCAGTAAAGTCTACCTGGATGTTCTAAAAATGTCAAAGGGCTAGTTCTTGCCCTCCTCTGGGTGTTTTCCTCATGACTTTCCTATTCACTTGTTGACATATCACACACAGTTCATTTACTTGCTTAGCTATTCCAAAAACTCCTATACAACCCCAGTCCCTTTGGAACTGATCACTCAGCACTTCTGTACCCCAATGTGTTCTGTTATGCATGTCTTCTAGCATTTTCTTGGCAAATGGTTTATTTAACAACTGTCTCCTAACTGGTAACTTCCCTTCATTATCTTTCCTTGCTCCCATTTGGAGGAGCTCTCTCTCTTCCATCTCACTAAACACTGGGACTTCCTCCATTTCTCCCATGAGGGTTAACACCATCATTAATTTTTCTGTTCCTTATTCAGCCACATCACTAGCTTCCAAATCTGCTAAATTGTTTCTCTGTGCCTCCAGTCACCCCTTTTTGATGTGCCTTAACCTATACCACTGGCACTCCTTCTGGCAATTGTAGGGTCTCAAATACCTCCAAAATAAGCCTTTAATGAACTAATTCCTTCCCCTTTGAATTTAATAGTCCTCTTTCTTCCCAAATCCTTCTGAAGGTATGCACCACCCCAAAAGCATACATTGAATCCGTATACACTGTTCCCCTCTGTTACAGGGCTTGCAAGGGTCTTCAGGGTGAAGAGAGAGATGAGAATGTTGACCTCATGTTCAGAAGGCTTGATTTATTCTTTTATGATATATATTACATTATTACTATGCTAAAAGGAATAGAAGGAAAGTTCTCAGAAGCTAGCTAAGCTAAGAATAGAAAAGGAATGAATAAACAAAGGTCTGTGTCTCAGCACAGAGTGAGACCCAGCTCTGCCGTGAGTGGTCAGTAAATCCAAACATCCACCCAAGACCAATCATGCAGCCACCTGTTGCATTCCACAGCAGCAGATAACCATTGTTTACATTTTGTTGCTGAGGCCACAGCTTCTCAGAAGGGGGAAAAATCCTAAAGAAAGGATTTCAATGAAAAGATGTCTGTGACACCCCTCTCTTGTGTTAATATTTTTAGAGCTCATTTTAGGGCATATAACTCACATGCTTGGGCTGACCAGTTGGAACGTAACTTTCCCTTTTCTATGGCTACCAGCCTTTCATCGATTATAGCGTACCCTGACATCAGGTGCCCCTGGATTGCCTTTGAAGATCTACCAATGTACAATTGCTTCCCCCTTTGGAGAGGTTGATCCATTGGATCTTCTCTTACCTTAGTTAATAACCACTAGACAATCATGCATTAGTTCTTCCACTGGTTGTCTATATAAAAACTGGGCAGGATTGAGATGGTTATCCACAATTAGCTCTAAATAATACTTATCTATTAAAATGGGTTCATACTTTAACACTTGGGAATCAGTAAGTAATTTCTCAGCCTTTTGACTTAGGATACTCCTAACTGAATATAGGGTGTATACTTTCAATTTTCCCCCAAAGGTTAGTTTCCTGCTTTCCTCTACTAATAGGGTGGTCCCTGACACTGCCTAAATGCAAGTTGGCCACCCTCAGCTGACAGGGTCTTGCAGTTATGATTGATAAGCCACTGGTTTCCTGGACCGTCCCCAGTCCTTGGCCAACACTCCATGTGCTGCCCCTTTTTTTACATCCACAAAAAGATAGAAAGGTTTGTTTAAGGCAGAAATAGTCAATGCCAGTGAACTGACTAATTTCTGTTTTAACTCTTCAAACTTCTGCCCATCTTCCTTTCACCATCCAATCTCATTTTCTACTAACTTTTCGTACAAGAACTTGATGGCCTGAGTGTACCCTTCAATTCATAGCCTGCAATATCATAACAAGCCTAAAAGCCTTCTAACCTCTCTCTTAGTTTTCAGCTGTGAAAGTGAGACTATTCTCGTAATTCTTTCAGGATTCAGTCATCAGCTCCTTTGAAAAATCATATATCTTAGGTATTTTACTTCACATTCTAAAAATTGAAGCTTCCCTTTTGATACCTAAAGTCCTTGGTTTCCTAAAAAATGTAATAATGCTATGGTGGATTCCTGGACTTTCTTTTCTTCTCCTGAGAGAAGGAAATCATCCACATACGGGATAAGTTTTATTTCAGATGCAGTGGAGAAAAGTTGTAGTACTTCTCCTAGTGCTTGACCAAATAAATTTGGGGATTCAGAAAATCCTTGGGGTAACCTTGTCTACCGAAATTGTTGCTTTCTCCCTGAATTGGGGTCCTCCCATACAAAAGCAAATATATCCCTACTTTCCTCTGGTAATGGAGAAGCCCAAAAAGCATCTTTTAGGTCTATCACACTAAACCACTGGTGTGATGAGGGAATATTGCTTTATAGTGTATATGGGTTGGGCACTGACCAATATCAATTCACAGTTCTTTTATACACCTCCCTAAAGTCTTGAATGAGTTGGTAAGTTTTGTCTGACTTTCTTACTGGTAATATGGGTGCATTATGGGGGGACATACATGGTTCTAAGGTTCCTTTTTTAATTAATTCCTGGACCACTGGCTGCAATCTTCGTCTCCCCTCCAGGGAGAGTGGGTATTGTTGTACCTGAACTGGGCAGTTTTCATCAACTATTTTTATTACTATAGGAGTCATGTTTAACTCTCCTCGGTTTCCAGGTCTTGCTCACACTATTTCACAAATCCTTTTCCCATCTTCTTCTCTTAGTCTGAGAAGGTTAACTACCATTTTCCCTTTCTTTGGGAGCACCTCAATGCCCAACTGCACCAGTAAATCCCATCCCAAAAAATTGTACCACACTTCTGGAACTAATAGAATATTCCCAATTCCTGTTTTATTTGTCCCTTCAAACCCTACTTGCTTTATGACTAACACTTTAAACCCTTCCCCTTTTGGACCCACTATTTGCACTGTCTTTGACTCTTCTTGCATCCCTTTAGAATTCTACAAACACAAGTTCTTTCAGCTCCCATGTCTACAAAAAATTCAAATTCTTCCTCCTGGAGACCTATTTTTAAGGCTATCAAGGGCTCCTGATGGTATTCTGTCCCCAGGAGGTAGAGCCCCTGGCATCCCTAGTCTTCCACTTCTCCTTTTTGCTCGTTCTCATAAACTTTCAGGTCCCTTCCCCTTCTGGGGTAATTTCTCATGAGGTGTCCATTTTTCTTACAATAAAAGCAAATCAGTCTTAGGTCTCCCAGTTCCCCAATTTCCCTCTCAGGGGTCCCGTTCCAAGGAACCATATCCCACCTCTGCCTATCCTCTCCTGATCAAGGTCTTTCTCCCTTATGGGGGTTGTTCCTTACTTGCTGGTTTCCTTCTCTAATGGCAGTTACTATTACCCTGGCCTTTGCCTTCTCTTTTTCCTCATCTCTCCTGACATACACCTTCTGTGCTCCCCTTAAGAGGTCCTCCAATCCCCTTTTTTGCCAACCCTCCAATTTCTCTAATTTTATCTGTATATCTGGCTAAGCATGGGTGACAAAATTTATCTTTAGCAAGGTCTGTCCAGCTACTGTATCAGGGTCAATGCCTAAGTACTGCCTCATATTTTTTTCTCAGTCTTTTTAGCCACTCTGTTGGGGTTTTTTCCCTCTTCTGCTGTTCATCAAATGCCTTATGAGCATTCAGGCTTAGTGGAGCAGCCTCTTTATTACCCCTTACAATTAATGTTCTATAATCCTCCACGTTTTGCCTTTCCTCAGGGCTGTTGTGGTCCCAATTAGGGCATACTGTGGGCATTTTCAGATCCCCAGGAGGTCCTTGCATATGCTCCCTCTCCCATATCCACATTCCAGCTGTCTGGATCATCTGTCTTTCCTCTGGTGTAAATAACATGATTATTATTGATTGGACTTCTTCCCACATATAAATGCTGAGCTCCAAAAATTGGTCTAACTGTTCTGCTAATCCAGTGGGGTCTTCTAGTAATCCTTTTAATTCCTTCTTGAACATCCTCACATCAGAGGAATTGAGTGGTACAGTCACAAATCAAATTCCCCCATGCGCCCCACCCATTGGTACTTTCCTCAGAGGATATAATCCCACTGCTTGGTTCCCATCCCTCGACCTGTTTTCCTCTTGCTGTGCCATTCTGTTTCTAGTATTTTGACTCGATCCATCAAACAGCAAGGGGGGTTCAGTCAGTGCCAGTGGGAGTGGAGGGGGAAAATATTCTAATGGGTCCCATTCTTTACTTTCTGTTACTTTAAACATGCCTACCCTCGAAGGCGAAATCTCTCCTTCACAACAGGCAGCATAGTCACTCTCTTCCTGATTGAATGATTTCTTAGCCCTCACATGGATGTTTGAAGCCTGACATATCCACCCTTTGTCCAACCCATACCTCGGCTAATACACATGATGGGGCCTAATTTCCCCCTTAGTCCACTCTATCGTACAGTACTATATCATCTTAACCTCATCCTTACCTTTGGTGTGAAGGTGATATTTCCACCGGGCTGGTTTTCTTCCTGGGGGCTATCTGGAGGTATACCTGTTGATATTTCTTCACTTCCTTCTCCCCTTGGGGATTCCCTACTTGCTCCTAGTCCCATTCCTAACAGCCACTCACAGGTCCTTGCTACAAAAGTCCACTTTCCCAAAAGCCACAAGAAGAAAAAGGAATGAAAGAAAAGAAACCCCTGCCTTCCTCTAAGAAAGCATAAGCAAACAAACAACTCAGCGAAGTCAGGAGAACCAGTGAGAGATTGACTCACTGTCCCCATCACAATGGGGGCTGATGAGCGAGGCCGGATGGGACTCAACAGAGCTATCTCTCTTCCAGCTTTATTGCCTGTGAAAAACACCACTCACTTTTGTTAAAATGTTAGAAGTTTATAGTAATGAAAATAGCAGTAAAAACTAGGGCAATAGGAGACAATAAAAAGCAAAGAAATACGGACGTCTGGGTTCCTGGCACTCTGCCATAAAGCAAAGCTTGCTAACAAAGGATTACCCCTTAAAAGCAATAGTCTATTGCATATTCATATATCTCATACATGATTCAAACATTCCTTTCACACTGGGGTGTTTCTGCTTAATTTTAGCTTCCTCCCCTCATCTTGTAAATCAATCTTCTTGGTTCCTCAAAGTCTGAGCTTTCCCAATAAGGATACAATAATTCTTCTCTTGGGATCTTGGTGTCTGTTGCTGTTACCTCTATCTAGATAGGATAATGCAAAGAATTTCTTGATTATCTTTTCCATTCCTTGAGCTAGTTACAAAAAAGTATCTTACATCACATAGTTTCTATTTTATTATTATGCTATAGCCTAAAAACTATATTTTCCATGCTACATACCAGAGATTAATACAGCACTACTTAAAAGAGATTATTACAGCATAACTTTCCAACATAACACATATAGTATTCATTTTAATACTTGCGAAGAGCCAATCATATAATAGGCATTTTCCACATTGGCCACCACGGGTGCCGGCTCCAGGATCCTCTCTCTCTCGGCCGCCAGCAGCATTTTCCAATGCCTCCTCTCACTCTCCCAAGCCACTGCTACCGTGGCAAGGCTTTGGCAAGGACGAGCTCCACACCAGCAGCCTGCTCTGGGAGCAGAGGGCTCATGTACAGCTGCCTGCACTGGGGGGAGCCCAGGGGCCCGGCCCTTGCCTCGCCTCCCTCTTGCCCTCTCTCTCCTTCGCGACCCCCCTGTAATATATGTTATGAAGTAATTCATGCTTAAGAGGAGAATGTATAAAATAAAAATTGTGAAAACATTCTAACATTCAACAAGCTTCTGACCATGAGCAACCTGGAGACAGATTACTATGTTGGAATTACGAAACTCCTGGTGGCAGCAGGAGAACAATGCCTTGTTTGCTAATAAACGAACGTGGCTGGAGCGGAGATGGGCTACCTCCGGAGCCATCAGGGAACACCCAAGGGTGATCATCGTTTGGTAGATACTATGAATCAAGATAACCGAAGTCCCCAAGGAACATACATCTGAATACAGTGACTTCCCCTGACATGATCAGTGCCTGCCACTACTCAGGAAACAGCAATTGTCCAGCCCTGCACAGTGAAAGAAACCTTCATACATATGAGGGGTTACAAAAGAAATCGGGGCACCTCTGCCTCAGGCATACAAAAGTGTGTGAAACAGCCTCACTGGAAATGGCATTCGTGAACAGAGGGATATCCGATGCGATAGAGGTCGGATCCAGGTTCACCCAGCGCTGATCCCAGGCTCGTCACTGTCTCTTTGACTGTGGTTTTTGAGGACTGTATTTTGATTGCGAAAATAAAATCTTTCGCATTTATTAATTTGGATTTATGGCTGATCATTTATAACAATTCTGGTGACCCTGACCCAATCTGAAATTGGGATCCAGGGACCCCCTCTCCAGTCAGGAGGCACCCTGCTGATTTCAGAGGCCTGACAGGATTGGGAACCAGCAGAACCAATCAGATCCCAAATCAAAGCCAGAACCATAGTCAAAGAGAGGCTAAAAATGGGCCCAAAGCTCTCAGGAACTTGGAGCGATCCAGAGAGGGATGTCTGGGGCTGCGGTGCTTTTCACTTGGAAAAGTCTACATGCATGAAGAATCCACATGGGAAAAGGAACCATGAGTATCATGTGGTTGAGTGGGGTGTGATCGACGTAATTTTATCACAAAGTGAGTGTGGGCCCAAGATGACAGTTTCGCTCTCCCGCAAAGGAAGTGGTCGGTCGCAGGGGAAGTGGACTCCTTGGCTCATTACACACGTGAAGCCTGAAACTTGGAAGGAGTTCAGGGGTTCTATCACAGGTTTGGATCAGGAGGGAAGGGGCATTCCCAAAGGGTTTGGGAGCTGGTAAACCTTCTGGTCCGGAAATTAAGGTAAGAGAGCTCATTACCAGCCGAAAAGCCCATGGAACGGTTCTCCGTGAGGCTAAGTAAGCTGGTAGATTTTTTTCAGCAGACGTCAAAAACCAGTACTGGGCAGAGAGCCGGGATTCTCTTCGAGAATCCTAGCAGAAACAAACTCAAGGTAAGAAAGTTCGGGAGAAGTCGTTTTCAAAGATGGGACAGAGAAAGAGCAAGGCTCAGAGAAAACCCCAGGAAAAGCCTTCGAAAGGCCCAGAAAAGTTCCTACCTGAAATCCCAAGGGGTAGTCCATTGGGATGGATGTTAGAATATTGGGAGGACAACCCTAGGAGGCAGGGAAAATCCAAGGAGAGAATGATCCATTTTTGCATCGAGAAATAGGGAGGAAAAGAGATCAGGAGATACGTGGTCTGGCCTGTTTTCGGCACTTTCGAAACGTGGACGTGGCAAACTCTATACAACCATGTGGCCAACCAGTACCCACAAGACTTGGAAGAATTAGAGTATGCTGGAATGTGGAGAAATGTTTGTTTGGGATTATTCCTGATGCGAGCCCAGAGGTGAGCGGCAACTCGGGGCAGTTAATGGGAGCTGCTGGATAACCTCCCACCTCCCCATCTGGTCCCTCTGCCCCAGCCCATGCAAGTCCAAGTCTCTGTGCGTGACCTTCGCAAGCCCAGGTACCTCTGGTGCCCATGTCGCCTCCAGAAGCCTCGCTCCCACAGGAACAGGCTTCAGCGCCTCCACTCCGAGAAGAACAGGCTTCGATGCCTGCACTCCCACAGGAGCGGCCTCAGCCTCCGCCACCACCCAAATCAGAAGAGAAGCATGCCCTCCCCATGGGAGGAGCCTGCTCTCCCCCAGCCCGTCGAACACGACGAAGAACTAGAAAGGTAAACCCTGACGGTAGCTAGGACAAGGAAGAAAAGCCCAACCTCTTCCCTTTTCAGGAAGTGCTGACCACTCCGGGAATTATCAGCCTAGTGAATGTGCCGATCAATACCAGCAACATCAGGGTTTTCAAAAAGGAGATGGGGAAGTTGATGGATGATCCATTGGGGGTTGCAGAAAGACTGGATGAGTTCCTAGGAACCGGCATTTACACCTATGATGACCTTAATGCAATATTAAGGTTGTTGTTTAACAACAAGGAAAGAGAAATGATCAGGCAAGCTTCAATCAGGGATTGGGAACACAGGAACCCACAAGGGGAACCAGGAGACCAGAGATGGCTGGACCAGAAACCGTCTTGGAGCGCCCAGACGGAGAAAGGCAGACAGACGATGATAAACCTCAGAAACATGGTGATACAAGGTATATGGGAGGCGGTGCCGAAAGGGCAAAACATGAGCAAAGTACTTGGGGAGTGCCAGGGAAAGGATGAGACACCCACCGAATGGCTGGAAAGGCTGAGAAAGAGCCTCCAAATGTATTCGGGAACACACCCCGAGTCCCCAGTTGGGGTGGTCCTGTTGAAAACTCAATTTGTGGCGAAATCGTGGGAAGATATATGGAAGAAACTAGAAAAGATAGAGGGATGGCAATATAGAGAATTACAGGATTTGCTTTGGGAGGCCCAGAAAGTCTACATGAGAAGGGATGAGGAGAAATAGAAAATCCAGGCAAAAGTACTAGTGGCCACAGTAAGGGAAGCACAGAAACAAGAACAGGTCTGGGGTTTGACAAAGTCAGCGCCACAGAGGAAGCAGAACTCTTCCCCAGGTAAGGATTCAAACAATCAGAAAAAGGATATTGAGTGCTTTTACTGCAAACAGAAGGGCCACATTCAAAGGAATTGTCTGAAGAAAATCAAGGATGAAAAGATGCTTCAGGAAGACTAGAGGTGTCAGGGGATTTTTAATTTGGGGTCCTGGATATCCAAGGAGCCCTTGATAAAGTTGAGATTGGGACCCCACGAGCAAGAGGTAGTATTTTTAGTAGATTCTGGAGCTGAGTGAACCACTGTACAGCCATTACCACTGGGATGCTCTATAAGCGATGATACTATGATGGTAATCGGGGCAAAAGGGGAACCTTTTAAAGTTCCAATTATTAAAAACGTGGAAATAGAATCAGAGAATAAGTGTTGCATTGGAAATATGTTACTGGTCAAGGAAGCAGAATACAATCTGCTGGGAAGGGATCTGATGGTGACACTAGAAATCAGCCTAGTGGTGCAGAATTCCCAGCTCAAGGTGAGGTTGCACCAACTCACTGCTGAGGATGACGGGAGGATAGATCCAAAAGTTTGGTACACTCAAGGGGAGGCTGGGAGGTTGGACATCGAACCAATTCACATTGAAATTGAGAGGCCAGAAGACCCTATTAGGGTAAAGCAGTACCCCATTCCCATGGAAAGGGAGGAGGGATCTGAAACCAGTGATTGAAGAATTAGTGAAGAAAGGAACGTTGGAGCCGTGCATGTCCAGACATAATACCCCGATATTGGCAGTGTGTGAAACAGATGGTAGTTATAGCTTAGTGCAAGATTTAAAGGCTGTGAATCAAAGGACTAAGACACTGTTCCCCACGGTTTCAAATCCTTACACTTTGTTGAATAATGTCTCTCCCGAGGACACGTGGTACAGCGTGATTGATCTAAAAGATGCCTTCTGGACCTGTCCTTTAGCTATGGACAGCAGAGACTATTTTGCGTTTCAATGGGAAGACCCAGAAACCAACCAAAACCAGCAATTCAGGTGGACATCTTTGCCTCAGGGGTTTGTGGACTCACAAAATTTGTTTGGGCAAGCACTCGAGCAAGTGCTGAGTCACTTTGTACCAGTGGTAGGAACAAAATTATTACAGTATGTGCACAATTTACTGATTGCTGGTCCAAAGGAAGAGGATGTAAGGATGACACTATAGCGCTCTTGAATTTCTTGGGGGACAAAGGATTGAAAGCGTCTAAGTCAAAACTGCAGTTCACAGAGCCCAAAGTCAGGTATTTGGGACATTGGTTAATGAAAGGTAAGAAGAAATTAGACCCCGAGAGGGTGGCAGGGATAATTGCCCTGCCTCCTCCACAAAGAGAGGAGTGAGACAATTATTGGGGCTTTTGGGATATTGCTGGCAATGGAATGAAGGGTACAGTGAGAAGGTAAAGTTTTTATATGAAAAACTCACCAGTGACAAGTTGAAATGGACAGAAAATGACAAGTAGAGATTTAAGGAATTAAAAGAAGCACTCGTGGTAGCACCAGTGCTGAGCCTCCCCGACGTGAAAGGGCCATTCCAGTTGTTCGTGAATGTCAGCAGTCACACCGCCTATGGCATGTTAACGCAGGATTGAGCAGGGGCCAGGAAACCGGTAGGTTACTTATCTAAGCTTCTGGACCCTGTAAGCAGGGGTTGGCCCACTTGTTTGCAGGCAGCTGTAGCTGTGGCATTGTTGGTGGAAGAAGCTAAGAAGGTAACCTTTGGGGCTATATGGTAGTTGGTAGTATATGCGCTGCACAATGTGCGGAGTATACTACAACAAAAGGCAGATAAATGGCTCACGGATGCTAGGTTGCTAAAGTATGAAAACATTTTGATTCACTCACCCGACATGGAGCTATGAACAACGACTGCACAAAATCCAGCCCAATTTTTGTTCAGGGAGGTCTCAGAGAAGTTTGTACATAACTGCACAGAAGTGGTAGAGCTGCAGACCAAGACAAGACTGGATTTGGAGGAGGAGGAATTAGAAGAGGGAGAAAAATGGTTTGTGGATGGATCAGCAAGAGTGATAGAAGGAAAAAGGAAATCAGGATATGCAATTGTGGATGACAGGACAGGAGAAGTGATAGAAGTGGGTCCTCTGAATGCAGGATGGTTGCCTCAAGCATGTGAACTCTACGCAGTCTTGAGAGCTTTGAAAAGGCTGAAAGGGAGAAAGGGGACCATTTTTACAGACTCCAAATATTCTTTTGGGGTGGTCCACACATTCGGGAAGATCTGGGAAGAGAGAGGGCTGATCAATACTCGAGAACGGGGACTGGTGCATGGAGAATTAATAAGGCAAATTTTGGAGGCAGTAAGGGAGCCAGAAGAAATTTCAATAGTACACGTAAAAGGGCATCAGGCTGGAATGCAGTTTTGAATCCAGGGAAGCAAGCTGGCAGGCAAAGAGGGCAAAAATGCAGCGTTACTGACGGTAAGTACCCCAGAGATCAAAGGAACCGAGGCTCCAGAATATCCTCCAAAGCCCTCCCAAAAAGAAATTGAAGGTTACAAGAAAATTGGGAGAATATTGGAGGAAAGTAAGTGGAAATTACCAGATGGGAGATAATTAGTGTCAAAGGGTTATATCAGAAGAATCTTAAGGAGGTTTCACCAACAAACTAACTGGGGGGCACAGGCCCTTGCAGAACAGTTCTTGAAATTTTTCAGGTGCAGAGGAATTTATGAATTGGCCAAGTAAGAGGTACAAGGATGCTTGATCTGACAGAAAGTTAACCAAGCTAAGGCACGACAGGCAATCCTGGGAAGCAGACCCATAGCGTACCAACCGTTTGGAAGAATTCAAGTTGATTTTACTGAACTGCCCAAGGTGGGAAGGTACAAATTCTTGTTAGTAATAGTAGATAAACTGACCCATTGGGTCAAAGCCTTTCCGAGCTCAAGGGCAACAGGTCAAACAGTATCCAAAATACTTTTGGCCAAAATTGTATCCCAATATGGGGTAGTGAACTACATAGATTCGGACCAGGGAACTCATTTCACTTCAAAGATTGTTAAGCAGTTGGCTGGGGCTCTAGGAATCCGGTGGGAATACCACACTCCATGGCATCCCCAGATTTCGGGACAGGTGGAGAGAGTGAATCAGACATTGAAAGCGCAATTATCAAAATTAATATTGGAAACTCGGATGTCCTGGCTGAAGTGCCTCCCCCTTGCCTTGCTTAATGTCAGGACTATGCCTCACTCAGAGAGGGGGCTCTCACTGTTTGAAATGTTGTATGGAATGCCATATGAACATGGAATGCCAGTGTGACACCCCAGGTTGGAGGATAGTCAGATTCAACCTTACTTGATAGCGATAAATAAGAATTTACAGGAACTAAGGAAACATGGGATAGTATCCCAGAGTGCTCCTCTGGGGTTTGCTATCCACAAACTACAGCCGGAACACAAAGTGCTTGTGAAAGTGTGGAAAGAAGTTCCCCTCTCCCCTAATTGGGAAGGTCCCTTTCTTGTCCTTCTGACAACAGACACGGCCATTCGGACAGCAGAAAAAGGCTGGACACATGCATCGTGGGTGAAAAAGGTTGAGCATCAGGAGGGGGCTCCTGAGTGGAGGATCACCTCTTCCGCTGAAGATTTAAAGATAAAGCTACACTGTCCAAGTAAATGACCAACAGAGAGCGGATAAGTTGTATACTGCCAAATTGTGTATGTTATCCATTCATGTACTTCCAGTGCGAGTACTGTCTGGAAGTCTTTGGTATACATTGTAGAAGGGGACAGTGGCCAAAGGGGTTGTGTACTCGGTGTTTGGAGGAAGAACTCAAACTGACTGACCGCATATTAACTCTTGCCACAAATTTAGGAATAATAGAATTGGATTCTCGAAAGCGGCATCACGTATTCAAGAACAGTATAAGAGGGAAACTAGATTCTAAGGCTGAGATCTTAGAGGTCGAGTGCTGGAAATCGATCAGAGTACCTTGCAGTGCAGATGCAGTCAAGGTATCAAGCTGGGGTGCCTTTAAGAGGAGGTATGCAGCTTGGTCCCAGAGTGAAATCCTGGAAGAATACCTCTGCTGCCTAGAAGATGGTCTTCCTCGCCACTGGTGGCACCCCAGGGGGTGCAGGCAAAGGCAGAGGAGTACGCCTATAGGGAATACTGATGGGCCTGAGCCTAGTCATGTGCAAAACAGCCAGTTTGCACACTGAGATCCCATCTCAGACAGGAAGGCAGAATCCTGTTGAAGAGTGCAGACAATGCACTCGGATTGTCCAAGAGGGACAAGAAGGAGAGGGAGTCTCAGCATACCGGGCCCTGGAAGATTGCATCATGGAGCAACGCAGGCACTGCATCATGAATGGCACTCAATTGAAATTATGCAGATTGGGCGAAGAAACATTATGTTTCAATCAAAAGGCAAGAGTTAAGGGTGGGCTGTCAGAAGGGTTCAATCACAAAATACAAAAGAGGGATGTGGGAAAGACATCAGTCCCTGTTTGTAACCAATGCAATTGAACTCTATGGATCGGGGGAAAAACTGAATCAGTTTTTGTAGCGTATTATCAAGTTAACCCATTGTGTTATGATAATACCAGGCTTGAAATATGTGTAACAAACGGGAAAACATACTGGGTTGGAAAGAATTTGAAATATGAAAATAGGCTCCCCCTGAACAGCGAGCCTGTCATCTTGGATCTCCTTGAGGCAAATGATGACAGGGCCTGTGTCACAGACATCTTTTCATTAAAATCCTTTCGTTAGGATTTTTCCTGCTGAAGCTGAGAAGTTTCAGCAACAAAATGTAAACAATGGTTATCTGCTGCTGTGGAATGCAACAGGTGGATGCATGATTGGTCTTGGGTGGATGTTTGGATTTACTGACCACTCACGGCAGAGCTGGGTCTCACACTCTGCTGAGACACAGACCTTTGTTATTCATTTCTTTTCTATTCTTAGCTTAGCTAGCTTCTGAGAACTTTTCCTTCTATTCCTTTTAGCATAATTATAATGTAATATATATATCATAAAAGAATAAATCAAGCCTTCTGAACATGAGGTCAACATTCTCATCTCTCTCTTCATCCTGCAACCCTTGCAAGCCCTGTGACAGGCCTGTCTGCAATATGATAGGGCTTTCTGCTTCTCAAAAAACAAGGAAGGGATAGATCCCGAAAGCAAAATGAAGCAGATGTCTCAGCAATTGAAGAGACAGGAATCAGAGTTGAGGAAAAGGAGGGTGGAGCAAGAAAGGCTGAAAACTCTGAGTGAACAATATGAGCAACTCAAGAGACAATTTGCTGGCTGGGGACTACCTGCCCCAGACTGAAATTTATTCATTGACCTTGTCCAGGAAATTGCCACGGAACTAGGATTGTCAAATTGTTGGATTTGTGGGGGGCTGAAATCTGCCGAGAAGTAGCCTTGGAAAGGTGAGAGTTTAACCCCGGAGCAGCTGTTGAAATGGGATTACACCTGGGTCTCTCGGATGATCCAGAGACCTGAGGATTGGGTGTTGGACCAGAGGGTGATTGGAACGATTTGTATCAGCAGGGAAGGAAAAGAATATACCGAGCTGGTTGGGTATACCCAGCGTATATCCACATTGGCGGTAAATTCAAGTAGCAGAAGCAAAGTCTGGCAACCAGACCCTCCTACAGGATATTGGAGTCAGAAAAGAGAGACAAATTGTGAATCGAACTATAAGATAGGACTTTGATGGGTCAAAGGCTCTGGAGTTAACCCTTATGTCCAGGTTTAGAGCAAATTTGGGGAAGAATCCCCCCAAAGGAGCTCCGGTGGGAAAAGCAGATCCAATCGGCCCCTCCCCCCAACTGGTCCGGGAGGAAAGAAAAATACCTCCTTGGAGAAAGGTGGAAAAAAACCCCTGTTTATTAAACAATAAGACCAAAACAGTATCAAAACAATGAGACCCCTTGCCACTCTAAAAGAGATGACAAACTGAGAAAACCCCGGGTTCAAGCAGCAGCTCACTCAGTCTCTGATCAGTCTCTCAGTGCTGGAATTGTCGCAGGCCAGGGCCGGCCCAGTGGGCCACAGCTGCAGCTGCCGGTGCTCTCCTGGGTGTTCAGTCCAGAGCAGTTCCAAGAGGTCCAAAGAAAAGGGAAAAAAAAAACAGTCCAGGGAACTTCTTTGTCTCAGCTAGCTAACACTAACTAAAAAGCAAAGGAAGAGCTCTCTGTCCCGCTGTCTGTCCGCAGACGACACAGTCAGGAGCAGGAATGTGGAGGAGTGAGTGCAGTGTCTGAAAACAAACTGCGCGCTTCTTCTCTCTCCCCCTTCACTCTCTGTAACACTCTTAAAGGTACAAAACTTATTATTATTCAACATAAACAGAATGAGACGATTGGGGATAAAAGCATCATATAGTCAACCCAGGACACCTTACCAGTCCTTGGAATAATTAAGAAAATATTGGAAGGAACCAGGAAGAACAAATATCAGGTGGAAAGCCCCTGATCGAATTTACTGGATCTGTGGGAAGAAAGCATATAATGAGTTACCCCTAAAGTGGAAAGGGTCCTGCACATTAGTCATGATATGACCTGTGTTCTTCACTCTCCCCCAATCGAACAGCAACCTGTTAGGGGCTCCCTTGTATGAGACTCAAAACAGGGAGAAGAGAAGTTTGAAAAATAAATTCCCTGCCATAGGAGGCAGTCACACATGGGGAGAGGAAGAATGGCCATCCGAGAGGATAATAGAGTATTATGGACCAGCCACATGGGCACAAGACGGAAGCTGGGGATATAGGACCCCAATTTACCTGCTGAACAGACTGATTAGGCTACAGGCAGTGGTAGAAATAGTCTCGAACCACACCTCAGAGGCCCTGGAATTGTTAAGACGGCAGCATTCTCAAGTGCTTTCGTGTACCAAAACAGAATAACATTAGACTATTTGTTGGGCAAAGAAGGGGGAGTGTGTGGAAAATTTAATGGGTCCAAGTGCTGCATTGAGATTGATGATTATGGAGAAACCATCAGAGGTTTAGCAGCAGAGATCAAAAAGGTGGCTCATGTCCCAGTTCAAAAATGGAGTTCCATCTTGCAGGCAACTTGGTAGGACCGACTATTCAATGGGGCCTAGTGGAAAAAGATATTATTCTTTGTGATGTGTTCAGTAGACGGGGTCATATTCCTAGTGTGCCTAATACCTTCCTTTATTAGGCTGATACACTCTGTGGTACAGGGCATGCAAATAGCGGCCATGCCAATGGACCCGGAGCTGGCTTCTGAAAATAACAAGATATCCAAAATCATGAACTTGGGGGAAGGTGAACAGGAAATTAAGGTAGCTGAAGTCCTAGTGAAATTTGAAAAACAAATCAAAAGTGATGGAAACATTTACAAATACCAAGGGGTCCCACAAGGAGAACAGGACACAGAAAGAGTCTGAAAAAAGTCCCTCCTCTCCTTCTAGGAAGTCCTAAGAGATGAAGGGTAGATTTAGCTAAAACGTAGATAATAGACAAAAGGGTTGTAGTGGGAAGCATGAATTAATGTGTTTATATTGAAGGGGAGGGATTGTAATATATGTTATAAAGTAATTCATGTTTAAGAGGAGAATGTATAAAATAAAAATTGTAAAAAGATTTTAACACCCAACGAGCCTCTGACCACGAGCAACCTGGACACAGATTACTACATTGGAATTACAAAACTCCTGGTGGCAGCAGAACAATGCCTTGTTTGCTAATAAAAGAATGTGGCGGGCGAGGAGATGGGCTTCCTCTGGAGCAATCAGGGAACACCCAAGGGTAATCATCGTTTGGTAGATACTATGAATCAAGATAACCGAAGTCCCCAAGGAACATACATCTGAATGCAGTGACTTCCCCTGACATGATAAGCGCCTGCCACTACTCAGGAAACAGCAATTGTCCAGCCCTGCACAGTGAAAGAAACCTTCATACATATGCTGGGTTACAAAAGAAATCGGGGCACCTCTACCTCAGGCATAAAAAAGTGTATAAAATAGCATCGCTGGAAACAGCATTCATGAGCAGAGGGATATCCAACGCGATAGAGGTCGAATCTAGGTTCACCCAGTGTTGATCCCAGGCTCGACGCTGTCTCTTTGACTGTGGTTTTTGAGGACCGTATTTTGGTTGTGAAAATAAAATCTTTCGCATTTATTAATTTTGATTTCTGGCTGATCATTTATAACAATTCCTGACCAGGGGCTGCGGCCACTGCTCCATGCTTGGGACCCCAGTGGGCCGGATGCTGCTCTTGCACACTGTACCCGCACATGCAGGACCAGGCGTGTGGAGGGGGCTAGAATGCCCATGCAGCGACAGGGAGGGGAGGGGCCTGTGCCTTCCCTTTGGTCAATGGGCTCTGTAGGGAAGTCCCCACAGCCCTGCATCATGGAGCCTTCCTGTCTTTTACGAGCATGGTCCCAGGAGATCAGCTGTCCTCGCTGCCAATCTATTACCCCCTAAATCTGGTAACTCTCAACCTGGCTCTCCCAGGTGCTCTTGAGTTCCTGCCCCCACTTGCAGTTCCCTCCACTCACGGGTCCCACCCAACTGTCCTATATCCTTAAGCTTAGATGGACTCTGTTACAGATCCCTTGCAGTACTACCTGTAGCTGTTCATGCACTCAGATTACCGGCAACCTGGCCAGACCAATTATGAGGATGGTGCCTTTTCTCCCAAGTCTTGCTCCCAGATTCCATCTCACTCACATCCCAAGCACACTCCTGGACTCCATCTCCAACATGTGCAGTACTCACAATCCCCCAGATCATCCCGTCTGCAGTTTTTCAGAGGGCTTTTCCCTTCTTCCCCCTCTTCTTTTTCATTATTTTGTCCTTTGTTGTCCCCAGGGTGCCGACCTGCAAATCACTGGTGATCCCAGGAGAAATTGGTGTGGCGTGCCTCTTGTCCGAAATCTCCTAGAGCCACAGAGGGTGGGGTATATGTAGCAGTGCGTCTCCTCACCAAAGGCAAGGCCCAACCTGTCCCTTTCCCACACATGCACCCAAAATATATTGAGCTGGCAATCTCCTCCAGTCTCTCACAACACCCCTTGGCTTGAGACATTGACCAGGACCATAGTAATGGTACATTTCCTCTCATGGCATCAGGGGGATTCTAATACAGCAGATAGAGGAGAAAGGAAAGAAGAAGAAATGTTGGGGTACACAAGACAGAGAGTAGTTAGGACCTTATCAGCATAAGAGATTTGATAAACAAAATAACTTGGTGTTGCAGTGTGTTGTAATGTCCTGTTTTAGACTTCCGGGTCCCTTCCCAGGTGTGCCTATAACTCTCTCCCTTCCCCCTCGCCCCCTTGCTGAGTGAGTCCTGTCAATCAGGCTTAACATTCCAGGAAGGTCATCGTGTGGTTGGTCAAGTTCAAAAGATGCCCCTATGCCCAGAGGTCATTGGCCTGTCTAGGTGTCATCCTCCCCTGAGACCCTGCCCCTTCCCTCCCCCTCCCCCGGGGAGCTTAAAAAGGTAATGAGACCATGTGCTCGCGATTCTGTTGGAGCTGTAACCAAGATTCAGACCTCTGTGACCATGGAATAAAGCGCTGGATATTTACCCTCCAGCAGAATCCATCTCCTTTTCCTCCTCACCATCGCCTGAAGCCTTCTCTCCTAAGGTAAACGGAGTTCCTACCAAGCCTGGACTTGTTTCAGTGCCCAGCTGCAACCTCCAGCAAGCTAAAGGTGTCTCTGGGGTGATACACCAAAGTTGCTGCCTTTGGCCCAGCAGCAAGGGTCAGACTGGCCTAGGCACAATCTACCTGGTAATATTGGGATTCTTATTCCAATATTTGGCGTCCCTGGATGGGCAAAGCGACTCTGCAGCCCCAGACAGACTCTCAGTACCTCGGGCAGGCTTTCGGCTGCTGTGCACCCAGCTGAAGGAGCCTTGGTTGCATCGCTCTCAGCTAGAGACTTGGGGAATATTCCCAGAAGAAGTTTCGTGGGCTGTTCGGCGCCTCTGGAAAGCCCAGCTCCATTTTGGTGAGCAGATTTTCCAGAGGAAGAACAGGGTAGCCTCTCTTGCCCATAGAGAGGTCCTGTTCTGGTGAGGAGACCTGCCTGCCTTGACCCTAGCCAGCTACAGCTTCCATTTCGGGTGAGTATCTCTGCTCTCGGTGGAGCAGAAGCTCAAAAAACAGACTCTGCCCTGAGTTCTGTTCCTTTTTTGCCTTTGCATTTTTGGCTGTGCAGCCCTACAGACAGGAATCCATTGCGTTCTAGGTTTTAGCTCTCTGCAGCGTTTTTCGCTGTCTTTTGGAATTCGCGCCGGAGCGGGAGTGCTCTCTTCCCTTCTTCCCGGCTCAGCAGTGCAGAGTGCTCGGCTCTCTCGCCGCGGGGGACTCTGTTTCTCTCTCTGTGCGGGGGAGGGGGGCTCTGGGTACACGCGGCCCGGGGGGCCCCAGTTTCGGCTTGCCACGTGGCGTGGCTGCTCTCTTAGCTCCATGGGGGGGCTGCATTCCAAGGCGGGGGAGGCTTTGTGTCTGCCTGGGCTCGGCAGGGCTTGCCCTGTTGCTGCTGCCCAGGAATTTTAAAAGCAGTATATACAGCTGCATTGTCAGGCCTTTGTCTGTTCGTTATCACTTTCCTATCTGTGGTTTTTTAAGGAATCGGTAGCTGATTTTGGCTTTGTTTTTGGTCACGCGGGATTTAGTACTTTGCCTTTTACATCTAACATGGGTTCGAATCTCAGCATTGTACAAAAAGGAGCCTATTATCATATTGTTAGCATTTTAGTCAGTGGTAATGTGAAGTTCTCAAAAGGAAAATTGAAACAGTTTATAAGATGGCTTTTTCTACACTTCCCAAAAATCTCCCCTGAAGAAATACACAATATTCAATTCTGGGATAAAGTTGGGAATGAATTGATAACCTTAGGACAATCTGGCAATGCACCCTCAGCTAAATTTGTGTTCTGGAGTTCACAAATTTGAACAGCCTTGCTCAAACAAAGGGAAATGGAGAAAAAGCCAAATGCCAAGCCATGTACCTCTGATCTCCCTGTTTCTCCCTCTCCTAGCTCTAAAACCCCTAAACCTCTTACCCCAAAACTTGGTATTTTAAAGAGAGCAAACTCATTGGGAAGTCAACTCCCAGAGTTTGCTAAAATGCCTGAGTTGCCCTGTCCACAAGGCCCTGGCCAGGCTGCATGGAACCTTTCCCAATCCCCTGTGTCCCCTCCTCTGAAACCCAGAGCACGTGTCAGCTTTCCAGAGAGCAGTGATGCCCAAAATGGCCCCCAGTCCCTAGGGGGTGCACAAGATGGTGGATGCCACGTGGCATCTTCCCAAACCTGGTCTTCTTCATTCCAAAATTCCTGCCCCATCCCCCTCCCCTCCTGTTCCTTGTGACACCTTCCCCCCTCCCCCTCCCTTTCCTGCAGTACCCTCGGCTCCACCCCTCTACTCCTCCCAGGGGGCGTCTGCTGATGTGATGTCACCAGGTGTCCCCGCCCCCTGCCAGCCCCTTGACCCCGCCCCCTGTTCCCACGGTGTCCCCGCCCCCTGACTGCCCCTTGCCAGCCCCCTGTCCCCGCCCCCTGTGCCCACTGCGTCACCGCCCCCTCCCCGGGTTCCCACGGTGGGGACACACCCACTGCCTGTCCCCAAACCTGTAGCTGTGATCCCAATGCTTTTGATTCCAGGGATACAGAGCAGGGGACAGCAGACCCAATGCACAGTCCCATGTTGTCACTGGCTCCTGTTACGTTTCAGCCTGCAGCTCAAATTATGGGAATTAGCATGGAAACAACTGCTAAAAGATGCTCTCCCAGGCTTGCATGCTGATCCAAACACAGCAAAGGACAACAGTGGTAACCCTATCACCATGGAGCACCTCTGTGGTGAGGGTCAATGGTCTTTACCCTCAATCCAAGCTACTGCAATTCCTGCAGAAACACTCGAGAAAGTAAAAGAAGCAGCTGAAAAAGCATTCTTTTCCCTCCAACCTGAGGGGCCTTTTGAGCCCTATAGTAAAATTAAACAGCTACCATCAGAGCCTTTTTTGAAATTTGTAGAAAGATTAACTAGAGCCAATGAAATACAAGTTAAAAAAGTGAATGCTAGGGAAGCGATTTTAGAAGAAATGGCATTTACAAATGCAAATGAACAGTGTCGAGCGGCAATCCTTAGCCTTCCTATAGAACCTCCCCTTACACTAAAAGATATGCTTCTAGTCTGTAACAGCAAAGTGCCTCTGATGAGTGTGGCTGAAGACACCAGACCAAGGCTGCTGCCAAGACCACCTCAGCGTGTCGCTGTTGCCAGCCCTGCACCTTTTCCCTCAGCACAGCAGTACCCTGGGCAGCAGCGGAGACCAGCAATGCTTGAGCCCACAAAACCATGCCTGCTTTGTAACAACCTTGGGCACTGGAGTAACCAGTGGCCCCTGAAAAGGCAATTTGATGAATTCAGAAATAGCAGGGGAGGAGAGCTACAAGCCCTCCCTGGGGGTCAACAACAATAACAAAAAAACTGAAAACGGAGCGCCCGCCTGCCAGACATGCAGACACAAAAAGAGCAGGCCAAGGGAATAAGGGAAGCAAAATAAACCAAGCACACAGTAATGTTAATATTTGTGTAAGTGAAGCAGGTGCTTCAAAATTATGTCTGCTGGTTCACTGCTGAAAGTGAAACAAAATAACTTTTGTTATGATTTAGGTGACCCTGTGTTAACCACGTCTTCTGTCAATGAGCCTTACAGGTTGCAGCTGACAGAGTCACTCCACCTGAAGGACACTGACTGGCATTTTGTCTCTGTAAATCCTGAACAGAAGGGTACTTGGGACAGAATTTGTTGTAAGTACATCGTCATTGGGGACACCAAACAAAAACCACAAGAGATCGAAATTGCTCCGGGAATGACATGAGATCCTGAGCAATTCATTCTCAGCCTGCACTGTTTCCACCCACCCCTGTTTCTTCCCAAGGGACAAATTGTTGCACAAGCTATCCCTGTGCCGTCTTTACCTGAAAGTACTGAAAAACAAGGGCCCACAGTCGCCCGGGTCCAAGTTATTGGCAAGGACAAACCTAAAGTATGGTGTAACCTCAGTGGGGGTGGAGAGTCAAAACGCATTGAGATGCTTGTAGACACAGGTGCAGACTGCACAGTGATTCCAGTACAAGACTGGCCAGCACATTGGCCTTTGCAAAATGTTGCCGGTCACCTTCAAGGTGTAGGAGGTCTGCAATTGGCAAGACAATCCAAAAGCATTATTCAAATCGAAGGACCAAACGGACAATTGGCAAATATCTGTCCATTTGTGTTAGATTATTCAGAACCTTTGTTTGGGAGAGATTTAATGGCCCAGTGGGGTGTCACAATTGATATTCCAGACTCTCCACAGCATTTTTGTGCAGCAGTCATTGAACAACAGCGCCCCACCCAAAAACTGAAGTGGAAAACAGACAAACCAGTTGACGTAAAACAGTGGCCACTCAGTAAACAAAAAATAAAGGTGCTTGAGGAACTAGTGGAAGAGCAACTAAGAAAGGGCCACATTGTAGAGACCATGTCCCCATGGAACTCTCCAGTGTTTGTCATCCAAAAAGCTGACAAAAAGAGGTGGCGACTTCTCTGTGACCTCCGACAAATTAATAATGTAATTGAAGATATGGGTTCTCCCCAACCTGGTATGCCATCCCCAACAATGCTTCCCCAAGATTGGAAATTAGCTGTTATTGATATTAAAGATTGCTTTTTCCAAATCCCCTTGCACCCTGACGATGCACCGCGTTTTGCATTCTCAGTCCCTTCCATCAACATGGAAGCCCCTATGAAAAGGTACCATTGGACCGTTCTTCCTCAGGGCCTGATGGTATCGCCAGCTATCTGCCAGTGGTATGTCTCTTCCCTGCTTTCCCCAGTGCGTGCAGCCGCAGAGAAGGCCATCATCTATCATTATATGGATGATATCCTAGTGTGTGCCCCCAATGATGATTTACTCACACATGCGCTTGACCTAACGATCGATGCATTGATTGTTGCAGGGTTCGAGCTCCAAGAAAAGAAAATTCAAAAGATGCCACCTTGGAAGTATTTGGGCTTAGAAATTGGAAATAGGACCATTGTTCCTCAAAAACTAGAAATCAATCCAAGGATCAAGACCCTTGCGGATGTCCACAAGTTGTGTGGGTCTTTGAATTGGGTAAGGCCATGGCTCGGTCTGACTAACGAAGACCTTGCCCCTCTTTTCAATTTATTAAAAGGGGGAGAGGACCCAGGTGCTCCTAGGTCTATTACCCCAGAGGCATGGAAAGCTCTAGAAAAGGTTCAGATTGCAATGTCCACAAGACAGGCCAACCAATGCCGGCCTGACCTGCCATTCAAATTTATCATTCTCGGTAAGTTGCCACACCTCCATGGAATTATTTTCCAGTGGGAGGAAAAACAAACACCTAAGGCAAAGCACATACAAAAAAAGGACCAGGACCAGAGGGACTCTCTCTTGATCATACAATGGGTTTTCCTCAGTCACAAAAGGTCCAAGAGACTGACAAAGCCTCAGGAGCTGTTAGCGGAACTGATCCGGAAAGCAAGGACCCGGATCAGGGAGTTAGCAGGATGTGATTTTAAGTGCATTCACATTCCAGTTGAGTTAAAATCAGGTCAAAATACTATGAAAATACTGGAACAATTGTTTCAAGAAAATGAAGTGTTGCAGTTTGCTCTGGATTCCTACTCAGGACAAATTTCGGTAGCGCGGCCCGCTCACAAATTGTTCGAACAAGATGTTCAATTTACTTTAAAATTGGGAAGTGCTCTAAGTAGGAGACCTTTAAAAGGGGCTCTGACTGTCTTTACAGATGCGTCCGGGAGGTCCCACAAGTCCGTAATGACTTGGAAGTATTTTCAAACCCAGCAGTGGGAGACGGACATTGCTGAGGTGGAAGGTTCACCTCAGGTTGCTGAATTGGCTGCGGTTGTTAGGGCTTTTGAAAGGTTCTCAGAACCATTTAATCTGATTACAGACTCTGCATACGTGGCAGGAGTAGTATCCAGAGCAGATCAAGCAATACTGCAAGATGTATCTAACATCGCACTTTTTGAATTGCTCTCAAAACTGGTAAAGTTAGTCACTCACCGAGAGCAACCCTTTTATGTGATGCATGTCAGGTCACACACTGACTTGCCAGGGTTTATCGCTGAAGGCAACAGAAGGGCAGATGCTCTTGCTGCACCTGCAGTGATGGCAAATGAGACAGAGTAGAGATCCATTCCGAATTAGGTGAAGTGTCTAGGAGAGGTGAAAAGTCTGTGAGGCCAAAGCTGAAGGAAAAATTCGCATGCCGAGACAGCAAGGAGACAGAGAAAGAAAAACAGAAAAGACCACAAGGTCAATTTGCCCCCGACCTAGGAATTCTTTTGATAAAGAAGAACTGGCCATAAATGCCACGCGGAATGAATATGTATGAACCTATTATGAAACTGTATGCATATGCATTTGGAAGGGGGATAAAAAGAGGTCTGAGGTCTTCAGGGGTACGCATGCCTTTTGAGGAAAATTTTCTCCGCATGCATCCGGCGCCGTAAATAAACATACCGAGCTTTACAACTTTTATAAAGTTGTGAGGTTTCTTCGTTTCTCCACAAAATATTATGGCGAGCCAGGCAGGAGTTCTCTGTCCCTGCAGGGCAGGGGAGGATAGACGGACCTCCAAGGCGCGCCCTAGGATTTTCTTCCTGGTGGAGCTCCGATCGTCTCGCTTGCCACCTGCGGAGACAGACAACGACCTGCTGGCCTGCGGAGGAAGATACGGGATGTACTGAGGGGCCCCCAGGGGAGGGAAAGGAGAGCAAGGGAGTAAATCACCCAGAGACGTCTGGGGTTCAGCTGATGGAGCAGCTGTATTAGAGACGGGGTTCATCGTTCTGAGAGAGCGGAACCGCTAGTGGCTCGGGGGGTGAACCGGGTGAACCCATGTATGTGTGTATTGGGGGTTCATTGTTCTGATAGAGCAGAACTGCTGAGCCCGTGTGTGTTTTGTTTGTGTGAGTGTGTGATGTCCGGACACTGTGATGCTGTATGGTTAATGTGTGCGGTCAGTGCACTGAGTTTGTAATCGTGCAAGTGTATAAGTGTATGGTATATTGTCCTGGGGTGACGTTATGATGCTTGTATATCCCCATTCATCTGTTCTGTGCCTTTAAGACCGGCACTGAAGAGTGGAAGTTTTGTTTGGGTTTCTCTTATCAGGGACACAGAGGACAGCGGTACATAAGGCTGTTTTTTCACTTCCAGCTTCAGCTTGTTGCTTTTGCTTGCTCTCTTTTTCTGCTCTTGCTTCTGCTCTGCTTTCTGCCTCTGCTTATTAGCTAGTTCTAGCTAAACAGTCCACATTGCTTCCTGGACGGTTTCTCCTCTCCTGTTCCTGTGACCATCTCGAACCTGCTCCGGACTGGGACCCGGGAACACCGAAGGTTTGGCTGCAGCGGCTGGCCCAGCGCCGGAGGGACTGAGAACAGAGCAACCAGCCCCCCCGGAAGAGACTTTCTGATTTTGCCATCTTTCTCAAAGCGGTGTCATCGGGTATTGTTCATTTTGTGTGCTGGGGGGTGCGGGGACAGTCAAATAAGCAGGTTCTTTCCACCTCTCTCCGAGGAATTTTTTCCGGAACCAGTTGGGGGGAGGGGCCGTGTGGGTTTTGCTTTCTGGAGGGGCCTTCCTTTGCAGATTCTTTAACAAATTTGCCCTAAACCAGTACATATATAAAACAGAGTAAATCTACAGTGCCTTACATTGCGGGGGCGGTGAGTACCACCCGTGTTTGCAGCAGCCGAGTGAGGCCTGAGGCACCGGCTGCAGTAGGCTGCGGGGGCAGGGAGAGAAGTGCCCCGCGGAGAAGCGAGTGGAGGATCGTCAGTGATGGTATTTATTGTGTTTAAATGTAGTGATTTGTGTAAATTTGGTGCATTTTGACCGTGAGTATGAGCTCAGAGAGTTCCTTTGCCCTGGATGTTTGGACTTGATCTCTAGACTGTGTGCTGTTATTTTGGCTGTGTCCAAGAAAAAACTGATGTGAGTAAATGTGGAATTATGGTATGCTGTGTTGTGTTGAGAAAAGTGAGCACTTTGAGAGACATGCCCTTTCCCAGTGATTTGTGTGGTGATTTTCTTCCACTGCATTGTGGTAATTTGATTCTCAGATTGTATAGTGGTGTTTGTGGAGATTTTAAGATTTTGTTTGCAACAAGAGTAGCATTTTACACAGAAGAACTATAGTATGGTGATTTATGCTTAACTATGATAAAGCGAATTAAAGGAATTCCAAGAATTCTCCCCCTCACAGCAATTCAAGACTTGGCTCTAGTGAATTTGAGATAAAGGGGGAGGGGGCATGTGTGTCTGTGTCTATGGGGATATCAGAGTTTCGGCTGTGAGAAGTACAGCCTTATTTGTGCAAGGCGGTAAAACAAGTGTAAGTAGACACAGTGCTTAATTTTGTAAAACAGAGTTTAGATAGAAGAGCTTAGTTATTTTATGACACTTCAGCTGGTACCATAGCAAGTCTGGACTGAGGATAGTCTGCTGTAGGGATTTAAAATTCTCTGTAACAAACAGAAGAGCCTGCCTTTGTGGGCAATTTCGGGGAGCCTTTGGTGCATCATGAGGCTGGCACGCTGCATGAGGTGACAGTGGCTGTCCCCTGAGCACAGGGACAGCTCTGGCTGCCCTGTCTCCTCAGGGAACACGGGAATGACCTGTGGGCAAAAGCTGGATGTGCAGGTATTATTGCAGTGCGGTGTTTATGAGAAACGCTGGTATTGCTGTTCTAATAAGTGTCAGGGCACATGCCCCGAGTGTAAACTAGAGGTTTCTGATCAAGCGGATTCAGACCCTAAGGTCTTAGAGCTTGTGTGTGCGAAGCACATCTGATAGCTGCCACCTGGAGCTGTGTGTGTGTAGGAGGAAAACTGAGAAACTACTGCGTAGGTCTGTGAAAAGAGGTTTGAGTGGAAGCAAGATAGGGCAGGGAGAAAGAGGTAATGAGAACTGACCAGAGCAAAGAGGTTCCTAAATTAGCCCCCTTTTGGGAGGGGCTCACTGGGAGAAGGTTGCCAGTAAGAGCAGCTTAGAAAATAAAAAGATTTATAATACTTCATTGCAGTTAGTAATGTTTTAAAATAGGAAGATAAATGGGATGGGGTTTTTGTATGCTGAAATGTCTTTTTGTTTTAAGAAATCACCCAGAATGGCAAAGAGACTGTGAGATCAGACCGCCCTCTGGTCTTGGCCCTTGAAAAGGAGAACAAGGCAAAGAGAAAGTAAATCAAACGTTTTGTTCACCATACAGCATAAGATAGCAATGTATGAAGTCAAACAAAGATTATCATGCTGAAATGCAAAGCAATCACAGTTTGCAAAATGAATACATATGATTTGTTAAGGTCCCAAGGTAAGGGAGGGAGGATAAAGATGACCTCCTCAAAAGGGAAGAATTTTAGTCGATACAAGGGCCATATATTCAGTTTTAAATAAAGCTTTAGTACCTGTGGAGAATGTTTATGTTGTAGTGTGGGGAACAACTGAACAACTGGCCAGTCTGAGAAGGCATACTTTTGCAAACCTTTAAAGTAACACGTGTACTATGTGTACCTAAACGCTTTTGTACAATTCGCTCAATTTGCTAAACATTTTCAAATGAGAAAGGTTACTCTGGAGGCAAATGATATGAAGAGGTTAGGGTTAACATTAGCAGACACCGAAATTAAAGACATTAGTAAGGAGATATTAGAATAAGTAAATAAGTGTTTTCAAGGGTATGGGCCTCTGCTGTACCAGGGAGAATGAAAGATACCCCCATGGTAATCAAGCTTAAGGAAAGAACACAACTAGTGAGAACTGAGTAGTACCCTCAAAAGGAAGATAAGGAAGGAATCAGCCCAATAACTGATAGTACTGGATCAAGGGCTGTTAATAACATGACACAGAATTATACCCAGTGGTAGCAAATCCATATACTTTACTAACTTGTTTCACACCTGAGCTAACCTGGTTCACTGTTTTAGGCCTAAGAGATGCCTTCTTTTGCCTCCCTATCCACGAAGCCAGCCAGAAAATTTTTGCATTCAAACACAAGGTCACATAGTCCATGTGCCTGAAGGCTTCAAAATTCCCCACTCCGATTGGAGAACAGCTTGCAAAGACCCAGAGTCCTGGCAAGCTCCACAAGAGGAAAGGAGGCTGTTGCAGTACGTGGACGATCTTCTAGTAGCCAATCGGACGAGGGAAGCAAGAGAAGCCTGGACGGTAAGCCTTTTGAATTTCCTAGGATCCCAAGGATGCAGAGTCTCAAAGAAAAAGGCACAGGTAGTGAAACAGAAGGTAATCTACCTGGGGTAAAAAGTGAATGCTGAGCAGCAGATTTTAAGGCAGGGAAGCCATATGGCAAACCTTGAAACCCCAGACAATGAAGGAACTCTGAACCTTCTTAGGCATGGCAGGGTAGTGCCAGCTGTGGGTTTATAATTATGGACTGTTCGCCAGACCCCTCTATGCTCTTATTGCCAATGGAAACAGAGATCTCCAGTGGACAAAAGACGCCACACGGGCCTTTCACCAGCTAGAGAGTCCCCTCATGCGGGCTCCAGCTCTGAAACTTCCAGATGTAAGTAAAGCGTTCTTTCTATTTTTCCATGCAAGGAATTGCCCTGGGAATATTGGCTCAGGACTTGGGTCCATACTGAAAGGGTAATTGCTTACTTCTCTAAGCAACTAGATGGAACAGCCAAGGGCTGGCCAGGTTGCCTCAGAGCTGTAGCAGCAGTTGTGCTGAATATTCAAGAGGCACGCGAGTTTACCCTGAGACAAAAATGACTGTGCTAGTGTCCCACACAGCGTTCAGAGTACTGGAAGTAATGGGTGGCCACTGGCTCTCACCGCAGAGGTTTCTGAAATGCCAGGCCATCATGGTAGAGCAAGATGATGTAGAGATAGTGGTGACTAATATTGTCAACCCAGCTTCATTTCTCAGCGGAAATCAAGGAGAAGCAGTACACCACAGTTGCCTAGAGACCATTGAAGCTACCTACTCCAGCCGCCCAGACTTAAAGGACACTCCTCCGGACGATGCAAAGACCTGGGTCACTGATGGGAGCAGCTACGTTGCCAATGGAAGCAACATGCTGGGTATGCAGTGACCACCTACAGAGAGGTAATCGAGTCTGGACCCTTACCAACAGGGACCTCTGTGCAGAAGGCTGAGATAATTGCCCTGACCCGTGCCCTGGAAAGGGCAAAAGGGAGGAGAATAACCATCTACACAGACTCGAGGTATGCATTTGGCATCATACATGCACATGGAGCCATCTGGAAGGAGAGGGGACTGCTGACCTCACAGGGAAAGAAGAGACAATCCAGCTGCTGGAAGCAGTTCAGCTACCTGAAAAAGCATATTAAGGCACACCAGAGAGTGAGCTTAAAATTGGAGGAAAGAAATGAGCTGGCGGATGGAGAGGCAAAGAAAGCAGCAAAGGGTGAGGTACAGATTTTCCTCGAAGGTAAGCCATAATACAATAATACTAATCAAAAGAGACGTACAACTGCAAGGGGTGGGCTACCATTGAAAGAGAGCTAGTAATCCCTTCCCATTTTCGGGGTTACTAGTGAAGGAAGGGCGCCAGAAAACACACTAGGGCCTAACTACTTAAAGCCTTTTATAGAGTGTGGCTCCTTTCTCAAAATGACCAAGGCTGCGAGTGATACAGAGTGCATTGAAATGAAGTGTTGACTTTGAAGTCGCAATTTCCACAGGCTTTCTAGAACACACATCTCATTGAAAGAATTGTTGTATCGTTGTCAGGAATTTATATGCCACTATCACTCAGGTGAGCTGATAATGTGATCCTTGCCTCCAGACTAAGCCCAAAATCCCCCCCGGCCGAAACTCGGTAAGTCTGGGAGAGGCCGTGGGCCTGTACAGCAGTGGCAAATCAACTTTTCAGAACTCCCAAGGAAAGGGGGGTATGAGTATTTACTGGTATTAATAGATACATTTTCAGGGTGGCCAGAAACATTCCCCACCAGAACTGTCAAAGCTCAAGAGGTGACCAGATTAGTTTTAAAAGAAATAATATCACGCTTTAGAGTTCCAGCCACGATGCCCTCAGATAAAGAATCATATTTCATTTCCAAAGCAGTGCAACAGATTAGTAGCCACCTGGGCATAGATTAAGAACCTCACACTCCATACTGCCCCAATCAAGTAGCCAGGCAGAGAAAATGAATAATTTGGTGAGGCAGCAGATTGTAAGACTGAGGCAAGAAGTTAATCTACCCCAGCCCAATCTCTTCCACTAGCACTATTGCAAATTTGAACTAAACCTTGAGCTGAAGGAATGCTGAATCCTTTTAGAATGCCTTACAGAAGACCATATAGAATACAAAAGGAATGTCCAGAATGCCCACCTACATAGTGGCGGTAAGCAAACAGCTCAGAGAAATTGGGACACGTGGCTGGAACTCGGAGCAGGGAGTTAAATAGCCTGGGGATGATGTATATGTTAAGTCTCTTACAGAGAAGACTTCGGAACCACAGTGGGAGAGACCATTGCAAGTACTTCTCACCACCTTCACTGCAATCAAAATCAAGGAGCAGAATGCCTGGATCCATCACTCTCGGGTGAAGAAGGCCCAGAAGCCCCTTCAGGAGTGACACCAGGAGACAATGAACTGAGACTAAAACTTACTCGGGCAAAATGAGTATATTGCGGTCGGGAGTAGCTCATACTTTAGTGTACAGAATTGTTTTGTATAGAATTATAACTGAACTTTTAGAACTAGAGAGTACCTCTACCCAAAGCAATGCTGAATGGCCTTGGTCCCTGGCATTTAATCAGTATACTGGATCCATGGGAAAACCTTCTGAGATAAAAGATTTAAACATATCTACTGTAGTAATCCACGAGAATCAGGTATGTGAGGAGCAAGAATAGCAGGAACAGGAACTGTGAACACTTCAAGGAATCTGAGGAGAAGAAATCAAAGTAAAGTGCTGGGTCATGAATAGGATGGCTTATGAGAGACCAGATGTAATTAGTGTCTGAACATCCGCTGGTGTATATGAACACCAGGAAGTCTGTGATAGCCTAAGTGAATCAGACTGTTGGTGTAATTTCACCTTGATACATCCTATAGAAGTGACCGGCCTTTGAGCTTGAGTTGCTATCAGACTTTCATTTAAATTCGAAGCAGACACTGCACCTTTTACCACAGCAGGGCCTTATACAACCCATAATAGTTCAGACTCTACCCAAACTTGAACCCAAAGTGTATGAAATAGGCCCCTTCAACCCAGAATGGTCTCTCAAACGTGTAGAGTTGATAATGCAAATTAACATCTCAAAAATCCAACCAGCCTGCCCATCCTTCCTAAAAACTTCCTTTGAGGGCTGGACAACATGGTTACAAAAACAGGCATATCTCAGGAGCAGAACAAGAAAGGAAGGAGCCAGCTCTCCTGGTGCCTAGAACCAGGAACACCAAGAAATCAGTTTCCTTAAGTCATTTTCTAAGCTGGTTGGCTGAACACCCAGGCAATGACTGGTAAAGGGTGCTGAACTGCAGGTGGTGAATTAACCCAAGCAAGGAAGGTGATTTTCTTTATTTATTGCTATCCCTTTTCCTACTGAGATTTGGATCAGTGATTGTTCCAGTCTGAGGCAGCTGGATTCTGTTTAAAAGAGGTAGAGAGAGACCCCCTCAGAGCTCAGCAGCAGGCTGTAGGATTTTGAGCATCACTTTTGTGCTGAGTGTTTCATGTAGCAGAAACCTGATCCCAGTTTCTTCTGAGACACTGCAATGAATTTAGGCTCTTCTCTCAGATTTCCCCTCTGTTATTTACTTGAGGCTTGGACCTGCCCTGAACACAGACCACAGCTTGATCTTAGCTACGGCAAGGTGGGTGAAGTTTTGTAGACCAGGAGAGACATTCCTGCTTGCCACACATCTGGGAAATCAGGTGCTTTGGAGGGGGAAGGAGAGGTTAGATTCCCTGAGGTCTCTACATTTCAGAACAAACATCTGCCTCAAGTATGACCTAAACCTCTGTCAGGTACACTTGTGAAGTGTGTCTGAATTTGCAGTGTGAGCCCAGCACATCCCTCTGTCAGGAATGGTCATTGACAGAAAGCAGTTCCTGTTCCCCATAACATACATCTAACTGGCATATTAGGGACAAGATTAGGAGTTTTAAATGGAATTGATTCAGAAATACTGATGAATAGACTGGCCACTGCAGCAGGTAGCCTAACAAATTTGAAGCAGCCTTTATAGTAATCTCTAGTGGCATTAGGAATTAGCCAGTGGCAGATTTCAAAGTACTGCCAAAGTAAGGAAGCATGAAAAGGCCAGGGACCAAGACCACAAATTAATAGTAGAAGCATTTAGTACAGTTCAAGATAATGTGTCTTTAGCTTTCAGTTGTATACAAGCACAGTTATAGATGCAAGCAATAGCAGCTCTGATCATATGGGAAGGGGGTGAAGGTAATTTTCCAGCTGAAATTCGGAAAATTGAGTGGGATAATGCAATTGGTTTTGAAAGGAAGTTTCAGTCCTGGTGGACTATGGTGAATTTCACCTATGATCCTGTTTCTAATGTGGCCACTGCCTTTGTGCTTACCATACATAATGCCACTGTTTATTTATCCATCCCATCGTTGCCCTAGGATTAAACCATGAAAAAACAATACTCTATTCTTCAGAACATAGAGTGTGGGCACGAAAGATTAATGAAAATTGGCAGACAGTAAACTCAGAATCTTGCATTACTAGAGAACAGATGGGATTCATTTGTGAAAGCAATACTATTAATGCTCAGGATGTGTGTTTGAACACTGAACAGAGTATTTGTCACTTTGAAATGCATCCACTCACTGACCAGAAAACTGTGCTCGTATATACTGGAAAAGGGTGTATATGTCTGAGAGCTGCCTGTGCTCCTGTGCTGCTGTAAATTTGATAGCAATGGTTTTATTCTGTCTAGTAGAAATAATTCTAATTTCTGTATCTGTAATTTTGTTAAGATTATCGGGTGTGATTTTTCGTACTTGGCCCCAGTGACATCCCACCAGCTGATTAAAGCTTACTACACGATGTATCACAGACTACCACCTACTCCTATTGGGATGAACCCTACATTAGTTAAACAATTAATTAAGCACCAAGGCCTATTGGAGATCTTAAAGGAGAATACTTCAGCGAATAGCTGTATTAACCTCTTTATCAAACGTACATGGTGGAGCATTAAAAGACACTTATTGTCATGAAGGTTTTCATTATGTAGAAGAATTTACTTACTTCCTAGGAAAGGGGGAAATGAGACAGAGTAGAGATGAATGCTGAATTAGGTGAAGTGTCTAGGAGAGGTGAAAAGTCTGTGAGGCCAAAGCTGAAGGAAAAACTCGCATGCCGAGACAGCAAGGAGACAGAGAAAGAAAAACAGAAAAGACCACGAGGTCAATTTGCCCCCGACCTAGGAATTCCTTTGATAAAGAAGAACTGGCGATAAATGTCACGCGGAATGAATATGCATGAACCTATTGTGAAAATGTATGCATATGCATTTGGAAGGGGGATAAAAAGAGGTCTGAGGTCTTCAGGGGCACGCATGCCTTTTGAGGAGAATTTTCTCCGTATGCGTCCGGCGCCGTAAATAAACATACCGAGCTTTACAACTTTTATAAAGTTGTGAGGTTTCTTCTTTTCTCCGCAAAACACCACTCTCCCAAATTTTTTTGAACAGGCAAAAATCAGCCACCAGCTTTTCCACCAAAATGCACCTGGCCTAGTTCGTCAGTTTAACATCACTCAAGAACAGGCCAAAGCGATTGTGGCCACGTGCCCAAATTGCCAACAACATGCCCTCCCTACAGTGAGTACGGGAGCAAACCCAAGGGGACTGAACAGTTGTGAACTGTGGCAAACAGATGTAACACACATACAGGCTTTTGGACGGCAGAAATATGTTCACGTTAGTGTAGATACCTTTTCTGGAGCAGTCTATGCTTCTGCCCACACAGGAGAATCATCTATCGATGCTATTAAGCACCTCTTACAGGCTTTTTCTTTCA
This sequence comes from Zonotrichia leucophrys gambelii, assembly GCF_028769735.1. Taxonomy (NCBI): domain Eukaryota; kingdom Metazoa; phylum Chordata; class Aves; order Passeriformes; family Passerellidae; genus Zonotrichia; species Zonotrichia leucophrys. Next base: position 415,107 of record NC_088199.1, on the reverse strand, counting down.
TGGGCATCCCCAAGGAGCTGAAAACTGATAATGGGCCTGCTTATAAATCCAAGGAATTTGGGAGCTTCCTGCAACAATGGGGAGTAGAGCACAAAACTGGCATCCCCTACTCCCCTACAGGTCAAGCCATTGTAGAAAGAACTCACCATGATATTAAAAGAGTCCTAGACCAGCAACAACAGGTTCTGAAGGTGGAACCTCCCCACATCCGGTTATCCAGGGCGCTATTCACAATCAATTTTCTGAATTGTTCTTTTGACAGCCTGAACCCACCCATCCTATGCCACTTTGGGGGGAGCAGTCATAGGTTGATGAAAGAAAAACCTCCAGTTTTAGTAAAGGACCCTGAGACTTGGAAAATGGTGGGACCTTACAAATTGGTTACTTGGGGATGTGGATACGCCTGTGTGTCCACCCCCTCTGGTTTAAGGTGGGTTCCTTCCAAATGGGTAAAGCCCTATGTTCCCAAGGTCTCAAAGAAATCTACAGAAGCGCCCCAGGTTGCTCACGCTGCCTGGAGAAGAAAGCGCCGCACGCGTTCTCTGGAGGAAATTCCATTTAAGCCTCCTATCTGGAATGGTTTGTAATATATGTTTGTTTCAAGTTCTTGTACCAGTTTAGATCCCACTGTTCGTGTGTAGCCTCGAGATGCCATGAGACCGAGCCTGCTTCTCGTCCTACTCATGATCATCCCACCTGCGATCTCCTGCATAGTCCTTCAGTCCAAACCACATATGAACTACCTTGGCAAAAGCTCTCGGACATCAACAGAGAAACTGACAATTGGCTGAGTGGACTGTTTAAAGGCTGGGGACTCTCGGGCTGGTTGGGATCTATTCTGAAAACTGTGTTTTTAGTGCTGTTTATTTTAGTTATAGTTATTGTTGTTGTTAGCATTGTTTTTGGACTAATCAAACGCATGGTCCTCAAGCTAATCTCAAGCTCATCTCCCCCTCCTGAGGTCTACCATTTGGAAGCCCTCAGTGCTCCAATGGATGACCTGGAAGCCTCAGTGGAAAACACTGACCCTCCTGTAGAGGAAGAACCGTTTTACCAACCATGGTTTGGCAAGCATTCTGCACCATAAACACAGTCCTCTTCTTTTTAAACAAAACTAGGGGGACATGTTGCGGTGTGTTGTAATGTCCTGTTTTAGACTTCCGGGTCCCTTCCCAGGTGTGCCTATACCTCTCTCCCTTCCCCCTCGCCCTCTTGCTGAGTGAGTCCTGTCAATCAGGCTTAACATTCCAGGAAGGTCATCGTGTGGTTGGTCAAGTTCAAAAGATGCCCCTATGCCCAGAGGTCATTGGCCTGTCTAGGTGTCATCCTCCCCTGAGACCCTGCCCCTTCCCTCCCCCTCCCCCGGGGAGCTTAAAAAGGTAATGAGACCATGTGCTCGCGATTCTGTTGGAGCTGTAACCAAGATTCAGACCTCTGTGACCATGGAATAAAGCGCTGGATATTTACCCTCCAGCAGAATCCATCTCCTTTTCCTCCTCACCATCGCCTGAAGCCTTCTCTCCTAAGGTAAACGGAGTTCCTACCTAACCTGGACTTGTTTCAGTGCCCAGCTGCAACCTCCAGCAAGCTAAAGGTGTCTCTGGGGTGATACACCACAGTTGCTGCCTTTGGCCCAGCAGCAAGGGTCAGACTGGCCCAGGCACAATCTACCTGGTGATACTGGGATTCTTATTCCAATACCTTGGCAAAAGCAAACGGAACTTTGGGAATTAAATTAAGATTGCAAGAAGATTAAATCAGACAGGTTTACCAGAAAAAGAAAATTTCATTAAACTCTGCAAGCAAGAGATGTTGTAATATGCATCAGTTTGTGTATGTGATTTTAACCTAATCATTGTAGTACACGTTACTACCCTCCCTAAAATAGTATATAAGCACTTGTATCCCACAATAAAATCAGATTCTGATCACCTATCAGTCTTGCCCCTCTCTTTTAATGGCTGATGTGAAAAATGTGTATTTTATTATTGGCTTTTCTCAAATATTAAAATGAATAATATATATTTTATATTAAAAAGTTATACTGTATTAATCATTTTCAGTAGTGTGTTAAATATAGTTTTAAGCTATATCATTATGTTAAAATAAAAGCTATACCATGTAAGATACTTTTTCTAACTAGCGCAGGAAATTCGTCACACAGAGATAACAGCAACAAGACATCAAAATCCCCAAGAGGCCTCCTTATCGGAAAAGACAAACTTTATTCCAACTCCTTCTCATCTTTGAGGCACCAACAGGATTAAGGAGGAAAGTTGACAATAACCAGTGAAATCCCTAGTTTGAAAAGAATTGATGCATCATGTATGAGATATATGAATATGCAACAGGATATTACTTTTAAGGGTTAATCCTTTGTTAGTGAGCCATGCTTTTTTTGAAGAAAGTATCCGAACGTTCTTATTCTTTGCTTTTATTGTCCTAACTCTGATTGTCCAAATTCTTGTTGCTCTAATTTGTATTACTATTTTTATAATCATTTTATTACTGTTAAACTTTTAAAATTTTAAAACAAATGATTGGCGTTTTTCACAACTGACAAGGAAAGTATACAGAAAAACATATAACGAACAATTGCTACTTCAGTAATCAAAAGCATAAGTCTAGTTAATATAAAAATTTCCCTCTATGCAAATCATTGCCCCCCCACCCTCATAGTCTCTAAAATTGCAGGCAAGGTGCAATGCAAACCAGGATCCAGGGGGAGAGTTCATGAAACCAGTCTTGCAGCTGCAGTGACCAGAGTCCTGCATATTGATTTCTTTTGTGTTTCTTGATGCCATATTCTTCTTCAGTGAGGTCTGGCATTTTACAGGCATGAGGGTTAAAGATATAACAAAACTTGAGTTCTTCCAACCTCCTCAGTATATCATTTCAGTCAGGGACCTGTGTTCAGATCAAATACCTTTCCAACTTTACCAAAGCCTTTAGTGGTTCTCAAACTCAACATCTTTCTTCTTCTCTTTTGTCAGCTTAACCACTTATGCCTTCTTCCTCTATAGCTGGAGACAACTTTCCAGCTGCCATGTCTGCTCCTCTGTCAGTTCCTTTTGTCCCTCCTTCCAGGGGTCACCAATAGTTCAGCATCCCCTTCTTCTGCAAAGTCATGCTTTACACATCACTTACCATTTTTACATGTGCTTCTGAAGTACTAAGGCCTGAACAACAGGCACTGAATCAGTTGACCTCTAGATGAACCTTCCAACAAAATGTTATATATACTCACACATTGGGTATTGTTATATGTATCCATTATATGATACCATTTCTGGTATCCCAAAAGGGAAATGACAACAAATGAGTGACAGAAACAGGAATAACAAAGGTCCAGTATGGCTTATACTCCCAGCTCCCATGCCTGTGAGGTTGCAACCCACAGCAGGTGTATTTGATGTTCTTGGTGGCAAAATACAGAGGCCAATCTGGTCTTGCCCTCTATTTCCTTGTCACTTTCTCTTAACTAATTTCCAGGCGAATTGTTTTTGACACTCCTTAACTGTGGTTTCCCACCGGTTCTCAGGTATCTCTCATTCAACAGGCACTAATACTTCCCATCCACAAAACAAAGCTTTTACTTTAACACTTCTTGCAACAAGAGCATAAATTTTGTGAACTACAATACTAATTATTCCCACAATTCAAGCATTTACTTATTACCCAGCTAGCATGTCCCATATCGGAATGAATCAAATAAAATTTACTGATGGAAATGGTAATTCACCTTCTTCCTGTAAAATTCACTGGTTAAGGTCAGAATACAAAACCAGTCTTGATCCTTCTGTCTGAAGTATTCCTTCCCCAAGATGTTTTATTCAGGCAGTGCCTGAAACCAGTGATATAAGCATTGCCTTATTTCTTAATTAGGTGCTATTCTTTGTACATTTCTTGGATCATTTGAGTTTTCCCAAATCATTGCCACTCAGTCCCCATTGGAAAGTCAGTACAGTATCATCCGGTTTAAATGTGATAGTCCATTCCTCAGGTTCCTTCACAAGTCCTTTGATTCTGCTGGCAGGAATCCACCCTCTTTCCGTGCTTCAGATTGCTCTTTCAGTAGTACCTGGAAAGGACTTCTTAATAGCATAGTAATAAAAGCAAGACAACACTGCATTAACTTTTACCATTTGCTTTTCTTCAAAACTTTCTGGGTTTAGCTAAAAGCTTTCTCCACAGCAGCCTCTTCTTTTTCTATCCAGCTTTGCTAAGAACTGCAGAGGCAAATTCTTCTTTATGTGAGTTACAGTTAGTTAAATAAGACAGGCCAGGCCGATTTTAACAAGAGATGAATCACATCTATTGCTTTTTACTTTTTGGGCAGCATTTAATTGTTTTAGCCTTACAAACCCATTCTTCAATTAAAAAAAAAACTAATAAACTTATTCTTTTTTAAGAACAAACAAAACAAAAACTTCTTACTTGAGAAAAATAAACCACTTTGTGAGGTTTGGAGAGTCAGCAATCTCTGCTTTGATTTTATCTTTCAGTGCTAGCCCCCTCCCCCTCTTTTCACAGCCTTGCTGTCAATGCTGTTCTCCACCCTTTCCCTGCTGCTGCCACTTTGCTGCAGGGCCAGAGCAGGACAGAAAAGCCACGGGTATGAGGACCCTAGGGGCATGCCCTGGGTCTCTTTTGCCCCCTCACTCTCTCTTCTCTCTCTTTCCTGTTATGAACAAAAATTCAGTTGGTTTTTTTCTGTGAGAAAAAGGTTACCAGTACTGCTGGGCTGCTGCCTGTGTTATGGTAATTACCGGTCGTTGTTGTTAATAGTTGTTTTTGTATCGGTAAAAGCCCTGGCCTGGGTGAGTTAATAGTTCTTCTCTCAGACAGTAAAGGGTGCTGTCCTGGTTTAGGGCAAATTTGTTAAAGAATCTGCAAAGGAGGGCCCCTCCAGAAAGCAAAACCCACGCGGCCCCTCCCCCCAACCGGTTCGAGAATAAAATTCCTTGGAGAGAGGTGGAAAGAACCTGTTTATTTGACTGGCCCAGCACCCCCCAGCACACAAAATGAACAATACCAGATGACACCGCTCTGAGAAAGATGGCAAAATAAGAAAGTCTCTTTCGGGGGTGGTTGCTCTGTTCTCAGTCCCTCCGGCGCTGGGCAGCGGCTGCAGCCAAATGGTGTTCCCGGGTCCCAGTCCGGAGCAGGTTCGAGATGGTCACAGAAACAGGAGAGGAGAAACAGTCCAGGAAGGAATGTGGACTGTTTAGCTAGAACTAGCTAATAAGCAGAGGCAGAAAGCAGAGCAGAAGCAAGAGCAGAAAAGGGAGCAAGCAAAGAAGCAAGCTGAAGCTGGAAGTGAAAAAACAGCCCTATGTACTGCTCGTCGCTGTGTCCCTGATAAGAGAAACCCAAACAAAACTTCCACTCTTCAGAGCCGGTCTTAAAGGCACAGAAGAGATGAATGGGGATACAAGCATCATAACGTCACCCCAGGACAGGTGCGGTACCTGTGACGAGAACACACTTTGGAGGGGAGGGATATGAAAAATAATCCAAGGACCAGCATGCTGTGTGTGAGCCCTACTCCAAACGTGCAGGAAGAACCCCAAAAACAACGAGCCACCTAAGAGTTGAGAGACTGGAGTGATGTCTGGATGTGAGGAGCCGAGTGCTGAGCCTGCAGAGATGCGGAACACCTTCGGAGTCCCTCTCGCCCTGACCATGGGAGTCGTCCCCGGCGCCGAGACCAAGCGGACGGGGCCGGGAAAAGTAACATCGGATGGGATCACCACGCCCTAAAGGCTCCCACGAGGACCTGATCCCCAGGTCTGCCCCTAGTGGACAAAGCTGCGCATATCGTCCTCCTCTGAGTCGCCCTGGGGGAGACAACGGGAGACTGCAGCCCTGCCGAGCTGCCCAATCCTGAGCTGATCACTTTTAATAAAGGCATTAAAAAGGAGAAGATGTCTCCTGGCCCTGTTTATTTCAGCTGGGGCGCTCGTCCGGGATAGCCACGCCGCAAGAGGACGTCAGGACTGGCCATCTTGGACCTCAAGGTCAGCTGGCTATCAGGACCAGAGGGATCGGCTCAGGACCAGCGATGCAGAGGAGCACCGGACTGGTGAAAAATCTGGTGGCGGGAGTGGGAGACGTGCGCATGTGTGTGTGAGTGAGACGAGGACCGGCAGCCGGACCTTCGAAGCGAGAGCGGTGCCCTTAGTACTGTGTTTTGGGCCTTTCGCGAGAAAGCCGGCCAGGAACAGGGGGCGGTGCTTGGAATTAGTGTGAGTGAGTCGTCTCCTAAGGGGGAAAAAAGGACCCCCCCCCTCCGGGCATGCATGGCACGCCAAAGGGAATTCAGGCAGATTTGTAAGTCCTGAGAAGGATTCGGGTAGGATTAGTAAGTCCCGAGAAGGATTCGGGTAGCTCACAAGCCCTGCAGGCAAAGTAAGTCCTGACAAAGGAGTCAGGCACAAACCCCAGCGAAGGACGCTGCGGTTTGCTTTTAAGTCCTGATACGGTGAAGCCTAAAAATTGGCAGGTTAGGCAAACTAAAAATCAGGCAGTTGTTTTTCCTGACTGAGGGAGTCAGGCACGACCCGGATTCTTAGGCCGAGGCTTCGTGTGTTCAAGTCCCGATAGATGTAAGACCTGACATTGGGAAAGTTGGGCAATCAAGAGATCGGGCAGTTGTTTCAGTATAAAGCCCTGAGCATCAGGCAGAAATTTGAAGTTCGGTGGAGGAGGCTGAAGCTCCTCAAAGGAGGGGGTTTTTTTGAAATTACTGGTCAGTAGAGGCACCTTTGGGATTTTTTACTGTTGAGACCTGTAAAATGGGAGGGTGTAATAGTAAAAAGACTGGCAAGACACTGAGGAATATACCTCCCAGTAGTCCCTTAGGAGAACTGTTAGAGAAATGGGATTCTATAGAGGCCACGGAGGGATTAGATAAAGTGAAAATGATCCATTATTGTGTAGAAGTCTGGCCAGAATTAGAGTTGCAAGGAGGATGGCCTTGGTGTGGGACAAAGGATAAGTGGATGTGCCACCAACTAAATAATTATCTGACAGCTCGAGGAGATACCGCTCCTGAGCAATTATTGTATGTAGCTTGCTGGGTAAAGAGCACTGTTGGGGATGAAGGGGTGCAAATTTGTAAGGTACAGAAGAAGAAAGAGGGGAATGAAGGAGTGGATGATGGAATTAGCAAAAGATGGGACCCCCTGGATTATTTACCTCCTTCTGCCCCTCCACCTTATAATCCTCTTCTTCAAGCACCTCAAATGGCAGGTCCGGTTCATCCCCTGGCTGCCATCTCATTACCACCTGCTCAAATTCCTCCTTCTAGTTCTTCAGCTTCCGCTATGATAGACCCAGTATCTCCTCCAGTAACCACTCCCTTACAACCCCCTCCAGCTCCTCCAGTTCCTTCTGCATCACCACAAGTGCCTACTCCACCTGCTGCATTCTCCACCCCTTCTGCAGCTCCACTTAATATCCACTCAGGCTCTTCTCCCCCTATTGCTGTCCCTTTACCTCCTCCTAGTTGGGACACAAATGCATCCTCACCCGAGAAACAGCTATCAGCAAATACACCTGCTGATGGGCAGAACGTTCAGGGTAACCCAGATATCCCTCAAAGTAGTTTGGCATCTGAAGATGGGCCGTAATGTAGCACCAGATCCAAGACCTCCAAGGCGGAGAGACTCTTTCCCCTCAGAGAGGTTCCTATGGGAGGAGTAGCGGGAGGTGTTGGCTTTGTGAATGCTCCCCTAACTGCTTCTGAGGTGAGAGGATTCAAGAAAGAGTTGGGGCATTTAGTTGAGGACCCAGTGGGCATAGCCAACCAAGTGGATCAATTTCTAGGTCCAAATATCTACACTTGGGGGGAGATTAATTCCATCCTGAGTATATTATTTTCCCCAGAAGAGGTCCTGATGATTAGGGTGGCTGGCATAAGAATTTGGGAGAAAGAGAACCATCCAGGACCCCAGGCGCCATCAGATGAACAGAAATTGCCACTAACAGATCCCAGCTGGAACCCTAACCAGGAGGAGGGGAGGAAGGCCATGATGGAATATAGATCTTTGATAATACGAGGGATCAAAGAGTCAGTTCCCAAAGGAACTAACACCCAATTGGCATTTGAGGGCACGCAGGAGAAAGAGGAAGCTCCTGCTGCCTGGCTTAATCGCCTAAAGCGGAACTTCCAGTTGTACTCTGGAATAGACCCAGACACCCTAGAAGGTCAAATGCTACTAAAAGTCCAATTTGTTACTAAATCTTGCCCTGATATATGGAGAAAACTGGAAAATATTGAAGATTGGCAAGAGAAGGACATTAATGAGTTATTAAGAGAGGCATTGAAGGTGTATTTAAGGAGGGAGGAAGAAAAAGCAAAGGCCAAAGCTAAGATCATGATTGCTGTAGCTAGAGAAAGTGCAGGGTGGGCGGGTCCACCACCAGGAGGAGGCAAGGATAGGCCTCTTGTACTGTCAGGTACAAGAGAGATGGAGAGACCTCAAGTCCCTTTGAGAGAACGACATTGCTATTACTGTGGAGAGGCAGGACACGTCAGGAGGTTTTGTAGGAAGCTCAGTCTCGATGCAGCAATAGCCAGGGAACAAGATAATTTAGGGAAGATTCTTAGAAGTGACGATTAGAGGGTCAGGGGCTTTACACTATAGACGACCCGATGCAACATCTAGAAGAGCCCTTGGTAAACTTTAAGGTGGGCCCCCTAAATGAAGAATTAGAATTTTTGAGTAGATACAGGAACAGAAAAGTCCTGTCTCAACAAAGTATTAAAAAAGTATAGTATAGTGAAAAAACATCTAAAGTTAGACAAATACAGCTAGGTAGAAAGAATATCCAATACCACCAAAACTGGCCAGTAATACTTTACTTGTAATAAGTGATCTGAAAGTAAAAGGTAGAATGGTGTAAGAAAAAAAAAAATTAAGTGTAAGGGTTTGAAAGAAGTATTTAAGCTCTAAGTGAAAGTAAGAAGCAGAAGCAAGAGATAAATAGATAAGATCTTGGAAAATAGAACAGAAAACCAGTGAAT
>NC_088199.1:300000-406066 GCF_028769735.1 Zonotrichia leucophrys gambelii | reverse complement strand
GAGAACGCATGCGCGGGAGAGCGGGGAGAAGGGGCGGCCCCCGCGGTACAGCGTAAGACCAATCAGAGCGGTCTATTCAAATTAAGTCCTTATAGGGCAAGGACCTCCCCCAGCAGGAGGTGGGGGGACCCCAGGGGGAGGGAACGGCTCGACCCCCGCAGGAGGGGGCGGGGTCGGAGCCCGGGAAAAAGGCAGAGCAGCCCGGAAGTGCTGACTCATTTGACTTCCGCCTCCGACTCTGACTCGGTCTGTGACGAGGCCGAGAGGGAGTCAGGGAGTTCGGATTCGGATTCTAGCTTTAACAGAGGGAGATCAGTGGCATACAAGGTTTCTAGTCGCAGGGCTCCCGCGTGGGTGAAGGGGTCATCAGAGAAAGACTGGGCTCCGCTTACGGATTGGCGGAAAATAAAAATGGCTTGCGCAGAATGGAGCCCGTCTGCCAACCTGGTGCTCCCAGTCCGCGTAGTGGGGGCGGGCAAGATTCAACGGAGGACTTATTCCCCTATAAACCCAAAGGAAATCCAAGCAATAATCAAAGCGATTGCAGACAAGGGAATTAATTCTGCCATGGCTACCACACTCATTGACGGCATTTTCGGAGGGGATGATATGTTGCCTTTTGATATTAAACAGACATGTAGAATGATTTTTGATGGCGCGGGGATAATAGTTTTTAAACAGGACTGGGAGGATCAATGCACAAAGGAGCTAGTCCAGGTAACGGGACCTGACCATCCACTGCACGGGTCCAGTATACAAAGGTTACTGGGCAGGGACCCTACCATGATCACACCCCAGGCACAGGCTGAGGGCTTGCAGGCCCATGAGGTTATGACAACCACCCGTGCTGCCTGGGAAGCTATCCGTACGACTTCCAAAATAGTAGCCAAACCCTCCCCGTGGTCAACCATTAAACAGAGTGAGAGTGAGAGCTTCACTCAGTTTGTGGACAGGCTTCAGGCAGCATTGGACTCCTCCTCGTTGCCTTCGGAGGCTAAGGGTCCCGTGCTGGCAGACTGCCTGCGCCAGCAGTGTAACTCAGCCACCAAGGACATTTTAAGGTCACTGCCACCTGGGTCTAATACAGCAACCATGATTAGGCACGTTACAAAGGAAGAACATCTGGCGCACATCCAAGCAGCAGTTCACACTGCAATAACCAGTGTGATGGCATGCCTTAAGTGTGGCCAGGCAGGCCACCTGGCAGTAAACTGCCCCCAGCCAAGGCGCCTATCAGCAGCTGCTCCACCACACTAAGGGGGATTTAGGGGACCGTGCTGGGCATGTGGAAAGAAGGGGCACTTGGCTAAGGAATGCAGATCCAGGCTTCAGGGAAATGGGAAAGGGGGGGGGGCAGCCAGGCCGTGTCCAGCCCCCTCCCATCTGGAATATGCAGCGGCCCAGCCACAGCAACCCCCAGTGGGGCAGGGGACCCTCATACCCTATCCCCCCACAGGGAGTAGCCAATTTTGCATCCCTGCCTACGGTGCAATGGCAAAGCTATGCAGCACCCTCAGCACCCTCACACCCCCCACTGCCACAACCTGCGCCGGTGGTACAGGGCCAGCAGGAGACGCCCCAGAGCGGGATCCCTGGGTGGCCCTGGCTAGGAAAATAGGGAGGGAACCCTTGATGGTGTGGGGGACATGCCAGCTTAATGGCAGTCAGGATTCCCATGTCATAGGGTTACAGTTCTGGGCGGACACGGGTTCAGACTGCACGATTATTCCCCAAGCACATTGGCCCGGACATTGGCAATTCAAAGAAGTCCCTCCAGTGAACGGAGTGGGAGGGTATTAGAATATGAATCCCAATATAACCAGTTAGATGGTGCCTGGGCCAGTTCTGACCCTCGCTGCTGGGCCAAAGGCAGCACTGTGGTGTTTTACCCCAGAGATACCTTGGCTGCTGGAGAGTGCAGCGGGGCACAGGCGCAAGTCCAGGCTTGTCAGAACTCTGTTTACCTCAGGAGAGAGAGCTTCTGGCGATGGTGAAGAGATAAAGGAGTGGATTCTGCTGGAGGGTTGCTAGATGTTTATTCCATGGGTACAGAGGTCTGACCCAGAGCAACTGCTGCCACCAGAATCCAGGCCACATGGTCTCATTAACCTATTAAGCTCGGGGCAGGGGAAGGGGAGGGGACAGGTGAGCCACCAACCAGGTGAAGGGGCGGGGTCTCAAGGGACTAGGGACACCTATACGGGCCAATGTTCCCCAGGCCTGAGGGACCAATCACACGACGCCTTGCTGGTATGTTAGCCCGACTGACAGGGCACACTCAGCGAGGGGCGAGGGGGAAGGGAGAAGGCATAGGCACACCTGGGAAGGGACCGGAAGTTTAAAACAGGACATTGCAACACACTGCAACAGGAGGGCAGTCCCGGGCATGGAAAAGCACCCAGCTGGTGGCTATAACACTTCATACGAAAAAGGGACCAGAACAGACAGTCGCGATCCACCCATACATACTGCAAAATTCTCCACCCCTGTTAGGAAGGGACGTTCTTTCCATGCTAGGATTCCGGATTACAAATTTATCCTAAGAGCCACTGCCGTACACCTTCCGCTGCCGATCAAATTGACCTGGAAATCATCAGACCCCGTATGGGTCGAGCAGTGGCCCCTGACAGAGCCTCGAGCGGCAGTCTTGCTGGAACTCGTTGACCGCGAACTGCAAAAGGGTCACATAGAACCCTCCATCAGCCTATGGAACACCCCTGTATTCGTGATCCCCAAAAGGTCCGGAGAAGGCTATCGTCTCATCCACGACCTGAGAGAGGTAAACAAGGCGATCCAACCCATGGGTCCAGTCCAGACACTGCTACCCACGAACTCAGCCATTCCTGCAGGGTGGCCGTGTGCAGTGCTGGACATCGAGGACTGTTTCTTCTCAATACCCCTGCACCCTGAGGACAGAGAACGATTTGCCTTTTCCGTGGCATTCCGAAATGGCGAACGGCCCAACCTCTGCTTCCAATGGCGAGTACTCCCAGAGGGACTTGTCAATAGTCCTGTCATATGCCAAATCACCGTGGACAAAGCACTGATGCCAGTTCGACACTCCCATCCCACCGCGACCATCATTCAGTACATGGACGACATCCTGGTAGCAGCTCCATCGGCAAGCGAAGTAGATCACCTGGTATCCACAATCACAGAAACGCTTCAAGCCAACGGTTTCAAGATCACAAGCGCAAAGATCAAGAGAGGACCCTGCGTGACCTTCCTGGGAGTGGGGATCACAAGCTCCTACGTGACACCTCCCAAGGCAAAAGTCAGTTGAGACGTCAAAACACTACACGACATGCAATGCCTGGTGGGATCACTGCAATGGCTTCGCAACATTGTCCTGATCCCTCCTGAGGTCATGGACGCCCTATATGACCTCCTGAAAGGAAAGCACCCCTGGGAACCCAAGGAGCTGACGCCACAAGCAACGAGCTCCCTCGACTTCATCAAAAGCCAGATGTCCACGGGCACACTCGCCAGGTGGAACCCAGCCATGCAACTGGACTTATATGTTCACTTTACACCAAGGGGGGGAGTGGGAGCACTGGCTCAAGGACCTTCTGAAAAGGCCCGACCGATTCAATGGGTGGTTCTCGGAAGACCTGCCCGTGCTTTCTCCCCGGGAATCGAATGCATCTCTAACCTCATCATGAAAGGCAGGAAACTCGCTTTGAAACACCTAGGGACTGAGCCGACAAGCATCCACCTTCCGTTTCGCAAGCAACCGACTACGGAGTCAGCCACAATATCGGAGTACCTAGCCCTTGCTCTCACCGGCTTTGGAGGAGAAATCTCCTACTCCTCCAAACCACCCTGGACTAAGCTGCTGACCATTGTCGACATGGACATACCGCCAAAGGTCAAGGACCGACCGCAGCCAGGACCAACGGTCTTCACAGGTGCTTCCTCCATGACTTCAACCGCAGCAGCAGTGTGGCAGGCAGGAGAGTAATGGCATTGCGTGAAAGCATGTGACCCCCACACTGTCAGTGCAACAGCTGGAGGCGACAGCAGTCGTCTTGGCGTGCGGACTCTTTCAAGAGGAACACCTTAACATAGTAACGGACTCTATATTCGTGGCAAGGCTTTGCCTAGCCATGGCAGGACCAGGAGTGTCTACATCAGCAGCAGCCCTAATGCTGGAAGAAGCACTCTCCTCGCGACAGGGCACCATGTCAGTCATCCACGTCAACAGCCACGACCCAGTCAAAGGTTACTTCCAGATCGGCAACGACAAAGCGGATGTCGCAGCAAAAGGCATATGGACGTTGCAGGAAGCTCGTCAGCTGCACGAGTCGCTCCACATCGGAGCCAAAGCGCTGGCGAAGAAATGCGGAATCCCGACCGCAGACGCAAAACACGTGGTAGCCACTTGTCCTCATTGCCAGAAGTCACCCCTATGGACCTGTGGGGTCAACCCGAGAGGTCTCAAGCCTTCAGAGATCTGGCAATCGGACTTCACCTGGTGTGAACTACTGAAGCCCCGAGCGTGGCTTGCAGTGACAGTGGACACTTATAGCGGAACGATCATAGCCACACAGCACCCCAAAACAAACTCCAAGGCCACAATTCAGCACTGGCTGACAGCCATGGCTTGGCTTGGTATCCCCAAGCAGATCAAAACAGACAACGGGTCCAATTTCACCTCCAAACCATTACAGGAATTCGCCTCAAAATGGGGCATCACATTAGTGCAAGGTATCCCATATAACAGTACCGGGCAGGCCATAGTAGAGAGAGCAAACCAGACCCTGAAAACAAAGCTAGAAGTATTGGCAAAAGCAGAGGGCTTTGCCAATGCCATTCCCCCAGGAGATCAAGCGCGTATGCTGGCAACTGCTTTGCTAGCACTGAATCAGTTCCCCAGGGGAGATGAAACAAACAGTCCCGTTCAAAAGCACTGGGCCACCCGAGCGCTAGAGGAGGGCCCTCAGGTGGTAATTAGAAACGAGCTGGGCGAATGGGAACAGGGCTGGAGGCTGATGCTCACGGGGAAAGGGTACGCAGCTGTCAAAAAGGACGGCAAAGTCAGGTGGTGTCCACTTAAGTCAATTAAGCCCGACCTTCATAACAAGCAGGATGAGACTGACGAGAATTGCGAGTTTCTGTTTACAGGACATGCTCATAGGACGTCCTCGTGACGCGTACATGCCCATCCCAGAGGAAAGTGACAGACCACCAAGCCGCCAGACAGCACCCGAGAGACCCGCACGGGTGAGACCCAAGCATCAACGGTGTTTCTGTGTGATTTTGCTGTTGGGGCTTGTTGCTAGAGGACAAGCCAGCCCAGATCACTACCCCCATCGGCCATTCAGGTGGGTCATACGTCACCTTAGTAGCGACAAGGTGCTCAGGGAAATCACCACACCAAACACCCCATCCTTCGTGCTCCGCGTCACCGACCTGTTTCCAGGACAACCAAAGGTAGACCGCAATTCCTTACACGACACACACATGTACCTATCCTACTGGTGCCCAGCCTCAAACCCAGGAAAAAGCTACTGCAATCACCCAGGGTGGGGATATTGTGGGCACTGGGGCTGTGAAACCATTGTTACAGATGCCAGACCGTCGGGGCCTGGGTGGGATCCACAAGAGCCCGACAAATTCTTACAGTTCGCCTGGGCACCCAGCGGCTGCAAAACACCCGTCTTCCTCCAGGGAAGCTTTTATCGCAATTACCATAAAATCCCAAAAATTCGGAAATGCACTAGCTATAACATGACGGTCTTGCAGCCACATCACCCCAGTTGGGCCATAGGCCGAACGTGGACAGTAGTCCTTCAAGGGTCAAAAGAAAGAGTGAATGTGCGAATTATCAGGCTCCAACCGTCGGTGCCCCAAGCGGTCGGACCAAAAAAAGTGATTAAAAGCGTGCCGAAAGGGAGAAACGCAACCTACCCTAAAACCTCACCCACTGGGGTCAGCAAAGTCCCAACCGGCCATGCGGAAGTCTTTCAGACAGACAGCGCAGCCAGGTCGGACTCAGACCCAATCCTTCATATGTTAGAAGCTACCTTTATATCCCTGAATGAATCCAACCCTAACCTAACCGAATCCTGCTGGCTTTGCTACAATGTCAAACCTCCCTTTGATGAAGGAATCGCTTTAAACACTCCCTTCAGTTACTCCACAGCCGATGCCCCTCACCAGTGCAGATGGGAAACCCCTCGGAAAGGAATCACCCTGAGTCAAGTCACAGGCCAGGGCAGATGCTTTGGCAATGCAACCCTAGCTAGGCGGAGAGGCAACGTCTGCACCAAAGTTGTCAAGCCTAACAGGAAAAACAATAAGTGGGTAGTCCCATCCGCACCTGGGATGTGGGTTTGCCAGCGATCTGGAGTGAGTCCCTGTGTGTCCCTTGCCAAATTTGATGACTCTAACGACTTTTGTGTCCAAGTTCTGATTGTTCCTAGGGTCCTGTACCACTCAGATGAAGAAGTGTACCACCTTTTTGAGGAACCCAGCCGGCTCCACAAAAGAGAAATAATAACAGGTGTAACTATCGCGATGTTACTCGGTTTAGGAGCAGCAGGAACGGCAACGGGTGTCTCAGCCCTAGTGACACAGCACCAAGGACTGTCCCAGCTGCAAATGACCATCGATGAGGACCTGCAAAGGATCGAGAAATCCATTTCCTTCCTAGAGAAGTCAGTCTCCTCTCTCTCGGAAGTGGTCTTGCAGAACAGGCGAGGTCTGGATCTCGTGTTCATGCAGCAAGGGGGCCTGTGTGCCACCTTGAGAGAGGAGTGCTGCTTCTATGCAGACCACACAGGAGTCGTGAGAGACTCCATGGCAGAACTCCAAAACAGGCTAGCTCAGAGGCAGAAGGACAGAGAAGCCCAACAGGGCTGGTTCGAGTCCTGGTTCAATCAATCACTATGGCTAACCACTCTGATTTCTACCCTAATAGGTCCATTGGCATTGCTGCTTCTAGCGGTTACCTTCGGACCTTGCCTGCTGAACAAGCTGGTCTCATTCGTTCAGACCCGCCTGGAACGGGCCAACATCCTGTTCATAGGCCGGCGAATCCAACCAGGGAACACTGCCAGCCACAAGTCCTAAACTTGACTGGCGAAAACTTACTCAGATTTACCAAACCCCCTTTCCCTTATCGAACTACAACCTTATACCTCATTTCAGTACCTATGTATATGACTCCCTCATTCATTTGTGAAAAAGGGGGGGGAGATGTAGCAGATAGGGCCTGGCGTTCGGAAGATCTCGCGATGTTACGCGAAGACAGGGCCCCTGTTCCCTTAGATAAGAAAATTAACATAGGAATGCAGCCCCCTAAACCACATGCCAGTAATTTTCCATTTGCCCAGTAAGTTTCCATTCCCTACTAACCATAGATGGTAAAGACAGACCCCCGCCTGATGTAGAAGCCCCTTAGACTATAAAACCCCATGGGAAGACATAATAAAGACCTTTGACCGTCCGCCACATTGGTGTCTGCGTGCTCTTTGGCCCGAGCCACCCTGGAAAGAGTGGGTCGCTGTGCCGTCTCCTCAGAACCAGGCCGCCTGCCTTGTATCATAAGGCAACAGAATAAGAGCATAGAGGGGTCTGACGAGCCATCTATAATTATAAACTCACAGCTGGCACTACCTTGCCATGCCTAAGAAGGTTCGGAGTTCCTTTGTTGTCTGGGGTTTTGGGGTTTGGCATATGGCCTCCTTGTGAGCCTGCCCTAAAGTCCGTTGCCCAGCACTCACTTCGTACTCCAGGTAGATAACTTTCTGTTTCACTACCTGTGCCTTTTTCTTTGATACTCTGTATCCTTGGAGTCTTAGGAAATTTGAAAGGCTTACCGTCCAGGCCACACATGCTTCCCTTGTCCGAGTGGCTACTAGAAGGTCATCCACGTACTGCAACAGCCTCCCTTCTTCTTGTGGAGCTTCCCAGGACTCTGGGTCTTTGCAAGTTGTTCTCCAATTGGAGTGTGTCAGGACCCAGGACATCCCTCTGTCTGTCCTGAGCAGCCAAGACCCCTGCCTGGGCTCTCAGAGACCCTGGCACAGAGCCCAAAATGCCTGTGGTTTTGATTATGACCCATGGAGCAAATTACCAACCTTGTATGAAGATCAGCAAGCCACAACAGTTTAAGTAGAATATTAGTAAAGTTATCACAGGGTGGAAAAGTAGATTTTAGGGTTTTTGGTATGGGGGTTCAGGAGGCAAGATGGAGGGAACTGGGTGTATCCAGCCTTTCTCCTTCTTCTTCTTGGCCTCCATCTTCTGCTGTGATGTTGGCACTTACAGATTGGTTTAGAGTAGAAGCTCACTGTCTGACATAGGTGATAGGTATTGGAAAGTAATTGTAAACCTTGTATACATAGTTTTAGTATAAAGACATAACACCGCCCTGTGGGCAGGCAGAGTGCCTCGGACTGTCTTGCTGAGCTGATCTCGTCAGGGCAGGAGAAAATTTTTTATAGATAAGATAAAATAAACAACCTTGAGACTGAGAAATGAAGAGCCCTGACTCCTTTTTCAAGTGCCGGGCTGGGAATAGAAACTTTTGAACTTTTCTCAGGGTCCCTCTGACAAGCTAATGATCCCGGGATTGGTGTCCCCGGGTGGGCTCCAAGAGGGCACCCAGGTGGGCTCTTGGCAAGCAGCCACGCCACCAGCCATCAGCCACTGAAATCCAGCCCGAGAAGGAGAGAAAACAGGCACTCTCAAGGAAAAAATCCAGAAAGAACATCTCGAACACTGTTGAGAAGATTCGTTTCAAGCTCGACCTGGAAGGAGGACCAGAAGCCGGCCTGGAAAATCCTCACCTGTGAGCTGCTGGACAGTGACCAGGGCAAACTCCAGACTGACCTTGCAGATGATTCAGCTTTTGGTAAGAAAGGTCAAAATTGAGAACATGGGGGGGGGTACATGCTCCCAGGAACAACCCAGCACCTTGTCAGCCCTACAGGGCATGACAGCCACACACCCTGTAAAAATCTCTGAAAAAAGAAAAAAAGGCCTTGAAGCTTTTTTCCCCAGCAAGGGTAATGTTAGAGGCAATTTTGTGGAATTCCGCAGGGTCTGCCAGCTATCAGCAGGCAGCATGTATTCTCTCAAGGATGGGGGAAGGGAAGTCATCCTGCCATCAGCAGGCGGCAGTTGCCCTTACCGACCAGGGAGGGGCAAAAGTAATCCCCATCAAACAGGTGTGGGAGGACTTGGCATTATCTCCAAAGTCCCCAGGGTCCCATGGGTCCCCAGAACGCCCAGAAACCCCAGAACTTTCAGGGGGAGGAGGGCGTCGGGGAACCCGGGGGGAGAGCTGCTTCTCAGCGACTGGCGAACCCGTGCCACGGTGGCGCCAGCCGGCCAGCAGCCCGGGGGAGCCGCAGAGGCGGCCGTAGGGGTTGCGGAGGCCGGCGGGGGGGCCACGGCGGCAGCGGGGGGAGTCGCAGACACAGCAGCAGCGGGCGGTCAGCAGCTGTCCAGGACACGCCCGGCGGCTGCGAGAGCAGCGCCGAGCGGGGCCGGGCAGAGCGGAGCGCGGGACCGCGGGAGCAGGAGGCACGGTGCTGGCGGGGGCGGCGGTTTCACGCAGGGGGTGTCAAAGACGCGCGCGAAGGGGACAACCCGCGCAACTGCAATGGCTGGCAGGCAGCGGCCACCCGGGGAACGCACATGGGCCGCGGCAGCTGCGCCGAGCGGGATTAAGGCACACGGGACGACTGCAGCGTCCCTGCGACCGCTACGGAGCGCGGCAGGCGCCCGATGATGACGCAAAGACCCGGAAGTCGGAGCGAGGAGGGTTTTTTCCCCTGTTCTCAGACGCGGCACGGACACCGGCCGAGCGGGGACGGCGCGCCGGCTGCGGGCGTTGGCACGGAGCCAGAACGGGATCGGGGCAGCGCGGGTGTCGGTCACGGACAGAGAAGGGGCGTTCCCGAAACTGCGCCGAGACGAGCGCAGGGGAGGCGCGGTCAGGGTGGGAGCGCCCGCACTCCCGTGACGGCACAGGCAGAGACGGGGCGTGATCAGAGTACAGAGGGTGTCCGAGGTGCCACCCCTTCTCCGGTCCCATGGCAACAGGAACGCAGCCGATCGCAGCAGCCAGCACACAGTTTCAGCCTCCATCAAAATCTCAAGTTGGAGATTTTGCGCGGGTGCAGCACATGTTGTGTGAGGCACACCGAGCTCCTCAACAGTCCGGTCCCACAGAAGTGACGGAAACAGCATTTACCAGATGATCAGGCTTCAGATGCAAAAGATGGACATGTAAAAAAACTGTCCAAAATCAGAGTAAAGTGAGAAAAAACCAGGCTTTTGCCCAAGACACAGAAAAAAGGGGAAAGCAGTGCAAATCAATGTTATTACAAATATGATGTAGATGGAAATCTTCTATTCTGAAAAATGCCTCTCAGGGAGGGAAACTACTATATAAAGATAGAAGTATTAGTAATGATTCAATTACCTGAAATGTCTCTGAAGACAGAGCATTTAAGAAATATCAATCAGATCCTATCTGTGGGGTCATCAGCAGATTCTCCAATGGTTCAGAGTTTTGTTGTTATTGAGTTTGTAACCTTTTTAATTTTTGGATTTTATAGGTGATACTGATAAATAAGGATTGTTATTAATGCTATATAAATACTTTAAAAAGGTTGTCATAACCCCTTCTAACATTTCCTGTTGAGAAGTTGATTATATAATGAGAATTCTCAGAATTTATGATAAAAATTATTATCAAGGTATTGTAATATTTACAGCCAGCTTTCATGTGTTTCACTATCTCTTTGTGTGATCATCTACAAGACACGTGTCTCTTCAGAATCTTGTCTTGTTATTTCTTGACTACTCATCTTTTTTGGGTTTCTTTTAAATCCAGATTGCCAGTTTTGTGGTTTTCTTCAGTTATTAATTCTTCATTTATTATAGAGGTACTGCAAGCCGAGAATTCAAGAGGTTTGTGCCAGGCTGTCCTGGTTTAGGGCAAATTTCTTAATCTGCAAAGGAGGACCCCTCCAGAAAGCAAAACCCACACGGCCCCTCCCCCCAACCGGTTCGGGAAAAAATTCCTCAGAGAGAGGTGGAAAGAACCTGTTTATTTGACTGGCCCCGCACCCCCCAGCACACAAAATGAACAATACCCAATGACACCGCTCTGAGAAAGATGGCAAAATCAGAAAGTCTCTTTCGGGAGTGGTTGCTCTGTTCTCAGTCCCTCCGGCGCTGGGCCAGCTGCTGCAGCCGAACCTTCGGTGTTCCTGGGTCCCAGTCCAGAGCAGGTTCGAGGTGGTCTCAGGAACAGGAGAGGAGAAACAGTCCAGGAAGCAATGTGGACTGTTTAGGTAGAACTAGCTAATAAGCAGGGGCAGAAAGCAGAGCAGAAGCAAGAGCAGAAAAAGAGAGCAAGCAAAAGCAGCAAGCTGAAGCTGGAAGTGAAAAAAACAGCACTATGTACCGCTTTTCTCTGTGTCCCTGATAAGAGAAACCCAAACAAAACCTCCACTCTTCAGAGCTGGTTTTAAAGGCACAGAACAGATGAATGGGGATATACATGCATCACAACGTCACCCCAGGACATTCCACCCCTTATCCCCATATCATTCTTACCCCACAATCAGGTCTCCCTGAGGTACACACCGTGTTGTTCTATCTCTTTGCATTATCCACCATGTGCAACCTGGTCCCTGAGCAAAGACAACCCCACAAATGAATTTGTCTGTACTCGAGGCAGAATTGATCCACACAGTCTTCCCTAACAAACCTCTGATATGTACCCCTGGGACTTTGTCTCCTTCTATTACATTCAGGGACTCAGACTGGGCAGCACCCGCTCGGTTGGTGGAACCTCGGGTGTTAACTAACCAGGTGGCTTTTGCCAGATGCTGCTCCCAATTCTTGAAAGATCCCCCACCCAAAGCTTTCAACTGGGTTTTTAGTAGTCCATTGTACCTCTCCACTTTTCCTGCAGCTGGTGCATGGTAGGGGATATGGTACACCCACTCAGTGCCATGTTCCCTAGCCCAGGTGTTGATAAGGCTGTTCTTGAAATGAGTCCCATTGTCTGACTCAGTCCTCTCAGGGGTGCCATGTCTCCACAGAACTTGCTTTTCCAGGCCCAGGATGGTGTTCTGGGCCGTAGCATGAGACACAGGGTAGGTTTCCAGCCATCCAGTGGTGGCTTCCACCATGGTCAGCACGTAGCGCTTGCCCTGGCGTGTCTGGGGCAGTGTGATGTAGTCAATCTGCCAGGCCTCCCCATACTTGTACTTGGACCACTGCCCACCGTACCAGAGGGGCTTCACTCGCTTGGCCTGCTTGATGGCAGCACACGTCTCACAGTCATGGATAACCTGAGAAATACTGTCCGTGGTTAGATCCACACCTCGGTCTCACGCCCATTTATAGGTGGCATCTCTGTCCTGATGGCCTGAGGCATCATGGGCCCATCGAGCTAGGAATAACTCTCCCTTATGTTCCCAATCTAGGTCTATTTTGGACACCCCTATCTTTGCAGCTTGGTCTACCTGCTCATTGTTTTGGTGCTCCTCATTAGCTCTACTCTTGGGTACATGGGCATCTACATGGCGGACTTTCACAGGTAGCCTCCCTACCCTGGTAGCAATGTCTTTCCACTCATCAGCAGCCCAAATTGGTTTCCCTCTACGTTGCCAGTTAGCCTTTTTCCACCTCTCCAGCCATCTCCACAGAGCATTGGCTACCATCCATGAATCAGTGTAGAGGTAGAGCTTTGGCCACTTCTCTCTCTCAGCATTGTCTAGGGCCAGCTGAACAGCTTTGAGTTCAGCAAGTTGGCTTGATCCAACTTCTCCTTCGGTAGCTTGTGCAACCTGTCGTGTGGGGCTCCATACGGCTGCTTTCCACTTCCGGTTCATCCCTACAATGCGACAGGAACCGTCAGTGAAAAGAGCGTAGCGTGTTTCCTCTGGGGGCAGTTGGTTATAGGGAGGAGCCTCCTCAGCACGTGTCACTGGTTCTTGTTCCTCTTCATCTGTGACACCAAAATTCTCACCTTCGGGCCAATTCGTAATGACCTCCAAAATCCCAGGGCGATTCAGTTTACCTATACGGGCGCGCTGAGTGATGAGAGCAATCCACTTGCTCCATGTAGCACTGGTGGCATGGTGAGTGGAAGGAACATTGCCTTTGAACATCCACCCCAGCACTGGTAGTCGGGGTGCCAGGAGGAGTTGTGCTTCAGTGCCTATTACCTCCGAAGCAGCCTGGACTCCTTCATAGGCAGCCAGGATTTCTTTCTCTGTTGGAGTATAGTTGGCTTCAGCCCCTCTGTAGCTTCGACTCCAAAATCCCAGTGGTCGACCCTGAGTCTCCTCAGGCACCTTCTGCCAAAGGCTCCAGGAATAGGCCATGGTTCCCGGCTGCAGAGTAGAGCACATTCGTCACCTCTGGTCCTGTCCTGACTGGGCCAAGGGCTACTGCATGAGCAATCTCTTGCTTGATCTGGACAAAGGCCTGTTGCTGCTCAGGGCCCCACTGGAAATTGTTCTTCTTGCAGGTGACCAGGTAGAGAGGGCTCACGATCTGACTGTACTCAGGAATATGCATCCTCCAAAAACCTATTGCACCCATGAAAGCCTGTGTCTCTTTCTTATTGGTGGGTGGAGACATTGCTGTGATCTTGTTGATGACATCTGTAGGAATCTGACGCCATCCATCTTGCCACTTCACTCCCAGGAACTGAATCTCACGAGCTGGTCCCTTTACTTTGCTCTTTTTAATGGCGAAACCAGCTCCCAGGAGGATGTGGATGATTTCCTTCCCTTTCTCGAACACTTCCGCAGCTGTGTTCCCCCACACAATGATGTCATCAATATACTGCAGATGCTCTGGAGCCTCACCCTTTTCCAGTGCAGCCTGGATCAGTCCATGGCAGATGGTGGGGCTGTGCTTCCACCCCTGGGGCAGTCGGTTCCAGGTGTACTGCACTCCCCTCCATGTGAAGGCAAACTGAGGCCTGCATTCTGCTGCCAGAGGAATGGAGAAAAATGCATTGGCAATGTCTATAGTGGCGTGCCACCTTGCTGCCTTGGACTCAAGCTCATACTGGAGCTCTAATATGTCTGGCACGGCAGCACTCAGTGGTGGAGTCACTTCATTCAATGCACGATAGTCCACAGTCAATCTGCATTCTCCTTCAGATTTTCGCACAGGCCAAATGGGGCTGTTGAAGGGTGAGTGGGTCTTGCTGACCACCCCTTGGCTCTCCAGCTCTCGGATCATCTTATGGATGGGGATCACAGCATCTCGAGTGGTTCTATACTGCCATCGATGCACTATGGAAGTGGCAATTGGCACTCGTTGCTCTTCTCCCATCAGGCATCCTACTGCAGATTGATTCTCAGACAACCCAGGCAAGGTGTTCAATTGCTGGATGCCCTCTGTCTCTACAGCAGCTATTCCAAATGCCCATCTGAGTCCTTTTGGGTCTTTGAAGTAACCACTTCGAAGGTAGTCTATGCCCAAAATACATGGGGCCTCTGGGCCAGTCACAATAGGATGCTTCTTCCACTCATTTCCCGTTAGGCTCACATCAGCTTCCACCAAAGTGAAATCCTGGGATCCCCCTGTCACACCAGCAATAGAAACAGACTCTGTCCCCACATGTCTTGATGGGATTAACATGCACTGCGCACCAGTATCGACCAAAGCTTTATACTCTTGTGGTTCCGATGTGCCAGGCCAACGAATCCACACAGACCAGAAGACACGATTTTCCCTGGCCTCTACCTGGCTAGAGGCAGGGCCCCTCTAAGCCTGGTTATCATTCTTTCCCTGGGTGTATGTTTTGCATGTTCCTTCGAGGGGATCAGACAGGTCATCATCATCATACCTGGCCGTTCGGCTATGGGCAACTGGAGCTGCTTTCCTCCTGGTGGCTTCCTTCAGTTCACGCACCCGTCGTGCCAGAACAACGGTAGGTTTCCTATCCCACCTTCTCATGTTTTCCCCACAATCACGCAGGTAAAACCACAGCTCAGCTCGTGGGGTGTATTTTCTCTCACCATCTGGGAAATGTCTGCCTTGGATACCGGAACCTCGGATCTGTACTGCTGAAATTTGGAGAAGGTCTTTAATCTCCTCTCTAAGCTTCTTATGGTTCTCCTCTATCTTATCCTCTAAGTTCTGCAGACGTGTTTCTACCGCTGCGATTCTGGCATGTGTCGGGCCATGTACAGCATCTGCATATGCTCGGAGCTTCCTTGCCATGTCAAGCACAGTCTCACCCCTCTCATCCCTCTTCATGATGGCTAAGGCAGAAGCATATTCATGCGGCCCAAGTCGAACGAGTTTTCACCACATCACAGAGGTGCATGGTACTAAGTCTGGGTTCCTAGTTATTACATCATCTGAGAAGATAATCTCTGCCACGGCAATTTCTCTCAGGCTTTGGATCCCTTGCTCTATTGACTTCCACTGAGTTTGCTGCATATAGAGATCATCTGCACACAGGTATCTTTCTGCTACACTTCTTAGGACCTGTTCCCAGAGGCTGTGAGAGTTAGCCCCCCTCATCATTCCTTGGTCTATGACAGGATCCTGTGACAGGGATCCCAAATGCCTGGCTTCAGTGCCATCCAAAACGGTAGCCTCGCCTGCAGCATCCCAGAGACGGACCAGCCAACTAATTATGGATTCATCAGACCTTTGAGTGTAATCCTTCCGTAGGCCACAAAGATCCTTCAGGGAAAAGGACTCAATATTGGCATCTGATCTTGCACCTGCTGCTTTGACCCCTGATTTTAGGTCAGGAGGCACTGAGGTTCCTTCTCCTTCATCATCATCATCATCATCATCATCATCATCGTCCACTGGTCGATTGGTCTTGTCTGTGCATTTCCCACTTCTAGTGCTGGTAGCAACAGCCATGGGTTTAGCTGCTGGCTTCGAGCCTGGAGTGTTAGCTGCAGCCTGAGTCACCGGGACAGTTGCTGATTTATCTCCCTGCCCCCCTGCCTCTGTCTGCTGCCCTAGAGTATCTAGCAGTGTGCGATAAGCATATGCCAGGGCCCAGCTCACTGCAATGACCTTCCTCTCCTTAGGCTCATCCTGGTACTTCTCTTTCAGATATTTCCCCACCTCAGCTGGATTCTGAATTTGTTCATGGGGAAAATCCCACACTATAGGGTCAGAGAATTCCTTCAGGATTTGGCCCATATCCTCCCATTTCCCACACCACTTAGGATTTTCCACACCAGGGTTTACTCCTGAGTCAGGGGTCTCATCAGCCCGTCTAGAAATCTCAGCCCTCATTCTAGAGAAGCAGCAGGCTGTATAGAGGAAGGTTACCAGATTGAATACCAGGAAGATGGTTTCTTTAACATTGAGGGGAAACTGAACATCC
Source organism: Zonotrichia leucophrys gambelii (assembly GCF_028769735.1). NCBI lineage: Eukaryota > Metazoa > Chordata > Aves > Passeriformes > Passerellidae > Zonotrichia > Zonotrichia leucophrys. The sequence continues at coordinate 389,712 of NC_088199.1, read as the reverse complement.
TTCACTAGTGATGCAACTGATTCATAGGAGAAGGAGGAAAGCAGAGGCTGAAAAACCTCATTCCCTCCTGCTCCTCCTGCGACAAACTGGATGCATAACCATAGCCATGAACCATTCATATCTGGAGCAGACCCCAGCATGTTTATAAACTTCTTGCACATTATTGCCACCAAACCCAGCAGGATAGCTATTCTTGTCACAGCCCCTCTGATGTAAAAACTATGTATTAGGGGCAATACTAAAGCTATTTCTGGATAAGAAAATAAACCTAGGGACCAGAGAGGTATTAAAATCTCAAAAAACCCTAGGGACCAGAAATGCATGCAAACCTTCACCCCAATAGACATTATGAATCCAAAAAGCATGGCTATTAGCTGATTTAAACAAAAACAGAGTAATAGCAGTCAAAATGCAGTCAAAACAGGGTTTTTCCACTCTCTCTCTCGCCTCACGTTTGGCGCCAAAAATTTGTCCTGGTTTAGGGCAAATTTGTTAAAGAATCTGCAAAGGAGGGCCCCTCCAGAAAGCAAAACCCACACGGCCCCTCCCCCCCACCGGTTCGGGAAAAAATTCCTTGGAGAGAGGTGGAAAGGACCTGTTTATTTGACAGACACAGCACCCCCCAGCACACAAAATGAACAATACCCGATGACACCGCTCTGAGAAAGATGGCAAAATCAGAAAGTCTCTTTCGGGGGGGGTGGTTGCTCTGTTCTCAGTCCCTCCGGCGCTGGGCCAGCCACTGCAGCCGAACCTTCGGTGTTCCTGGGTCCCAGTCCGGAGCAGGTTCGAGATGGTCACAGAAACAGGAGAGGAGAAACAGTGCAGGAAGGAATGTGGACTGTTTAACTAAACTAGCTAATAAGCAGAGGCAAAAGCAGAGCAGAAGCAGAAGCGAGAGCAGAAAAGCAAGCCAGCAAAGCAGCAAGCTAAGCAAGAAGAAAAAAAAACAGCCCGATGTACGCTCTCTCTGTGTCCCTGATAAGAGAAACCCCAACAAAACTTCCACTCTTCAGAGCCGGTCTTAAAGGCACCGAACAGAGGAATGGGGATACAAGCATGATAATGTCACCCCAGGACACTATGCTATGTAAGATGCTTTGTTTAACAAAAAGGACTTGCAGCGAGATAGCAGCCACAAGACACCTAAATCTTTTAGAGAAAGGGAATTTATTGCCTTCTTATCAGAAGAAACGAACTTCTTCCGGCCTTGAAGGCACTATTAGGATTAGAAGGAAGAAGCTGACACTGACCAGACGGAATCCTGTGTTTGAATGGAATTTATGCATCACGTATGAAGTGTATGAATATGCAACAGGCTGTTGTTCTTAAGGGTTAATCCTTTGTTAACAGGTGTCCTTTTTCGGGCTCGTGATGCCCAGAAAAAGGTACCCGGATGTCCGTAACTCTTTGTTTTTATTGTCTCATATTGTCTTAATTCAATTTGTCCAAATTGTTATTACTCTAATTGTGTTACTATTCTTTTTAACCATTTTATTACTATTAAACTTTTAAAAATTTTAAAAACAAGTGATTGGCGTTTTTCACAACAAGTCTACCAGTGTTTTGTGGAGAAAAGAAGAAACCTCACAACTTTGTAAAAGTTGTAAAGCTTGGTACGTTTATTACAGCGCTGGACGCATGCGGAGATTGCTCTCCTCAAAAAAGGCGTGCATACCTCTGAGAACTTCAGATCTCCTTTTATCTCTCTCTCAAATACATATGCATACAGTTTCACAATAGTTTCATACATATTCATTTTTATGGGTTTCTTGTGACTTTTACCACTAGTTCCTTTTTATCAGAAACAATTCCGAGGTCAGGCTGACTTGCCCTTACAGCAGTCCCTGTCTCTCTCTATCATCTTCTGTCTCCTCCCCTTTATCTCTGTCCTTCGCTGAAATAACTTCACTGAGCTTAGGACTTGCAGTCTGGCTAAATAACTACGATTTCTAACCACAGACTCAACTCAAAAATGCACATTTCACCTAAAATAAAATGAATTTCTATCCTGGAAAATTTTCACTTTGCTTCATTCCCCCCTTTCCTAAAAGGAGGAAGTAAATTCTTTTACTTCGTACAAATTCCTATGACAACAAGTGTACTTTAGTGCTTTACCATGTACGTTTGATAATGGATAATCCTAAACTTATTCTCACTAGTATTAACAAAACTACAGTAGGATGGCACAACTTATTAAAGATTCCATTTCCACTTGGTGACAACCCAAAGATCACATCCCACTAGTGATGATCTGCATTTTGTTCTATTCTTTGCAGAATTCTAGTTATTTCTTTTTGTATCACACTGGAGAGTTCTCCCTGCTTCCTTGAGTTTTTCTTCAAGATCTTTAGTAGGTCTGGGTGCTTAATTAATTGTTTTACTAATGTAAGGTCCATCCCAATAGGAGTAGGTGATAGTCTGTGATACATTATGTAATTGGTTTTAACCAGCTGGTGGGATGTCACTGGTGCTGAGTATGAAAAATCACACCCGATAATCTTAACAAAATTACAAATACAGAAATTAGAATGATTTCTACTAGACAAAATAACATCATTGCTATCAATTTTTACAGCAGCACAGGCAGTTCTCAGGCAAACACAACCTTTTCCAGTATATATGAGCACAGTTTTCTGGTCAGTGATGGGATGAATTTCAAAGTGGCAAATACTCTGCTCAGTGTCTAGACACACATCTTGGGCATTAATAGTATTGCTTTCACAAATGAATCCCAGCTGTTCTCTAGTAATGCAGGATTCTAAGTTTACTGTTTGCCAATTTTCATTCACTTTTCATGCCTACATTCTATGTTCTGAAGGGTAGAGCACTGTTTTTTCATTATTTAATCTTAGTGCAATGATGGGACAGATAACGTAAACAGTGGCATTACGTATGGTAAGCACAAAGGCAGTGGCCACATTAGAAGCGGGATCATAGGTGAAATTTACTATAGTCTACTAGGATTGAAACTTCTTTTCAAAATCAATTGCATTATCCCACACAATTTTCCGAATTTCAGCTGGAAAATTACCTTCACCCTCTCCTCGTATGATCAGAGCTGCTGTTGCTTGCATTTATAACTGTGCTTGTATACAACTGAAAGCTAAAGACACATTATCTTGAACTGTACTAAGTGCTTCTACTATTAACTTGTGGTCTTGGTCCTTGGCCTTTTATTACTTCCTTACTTTCGCAGAACTTTTGAAATCTGCCACTGGCTAGTTCCTAATGCCAAGAGATGACTGTAAAGGCTGCTTGGATTTTGGTAGGCTACCTGCTGCAGTGGCCAGTTTATTCATCAGTATTTCTAAATCAATTCCATTTAAAACTCCTAATCCTGTCTCTAGTATGCCAGTTAGATCCTTTCTTATTCTGCTCCTGAGGTACACCTGTCTTTGTAACCACGTTGTCCACCCCTCAAAGGATGTTTTTAGGAAGGAGGAGCAGGCTGGTTGGATTTTTGGGATGTTAATTTGTATTATCAACTCCACACGTTTCAGAGACCATTCTGGATTGAATAATAGCTGTTGTTCTCTCACGTTCTTTACTAGGTAGGGGCCTATTTCATACACTTTAGGTTCAAGTTTGGGTAGAGTCTGAACTAGTATGGGTTGTATAAGGCCCTGCTGTTGTAAAAAGTGCAGTGTCTACTTTGAATTTAAATGAAAGTCTGATAGTAAGGCGAGCTCAAAGGCAGGTCACTTTTACAGGCTGTATCAAGGTGAAATTACACCAACAGTCTGATTCACTTAGGCTATCACAGACTTCCTGGTGTTCATATACACCAGGGGAGGTTGAGAACCCTAATTACATCTGGTCTCTCATAAGCCGTCCTATTGATGACCTGTTGCAGAGAATGAGAGGCCTTTGCCGGGGTCGAGCCATTTGTCGGTGAGGGGAGACTCAGACACTCAGTATGAGTGATAAGCAAATTCCGTTTATTGAAGAGAGCATCAGACACTTATACAGCGAGTAATAAGCTTATGAATATTCTGTAAGCTAAGCAATCTATTGGTTAAACTATACTATCAACTCTTCCTCATTCCTTAGGGGTTACATCTCTCTTTTCTCATGTCTCTTTCACTGTTTGTTATCCTACCACAGCTAGGCCCAAGGACACTGCCATCTGTGCAGGTGCAGGACTTCGAATTAGCCATTGTTTTGTACTTTTCCATTTTCTAGCAGCTACATTCCCAACAATGACCCAGCACTTTACTTTGATTTCTTCTCCTCTGATCCCTTGAAGTGTCCACAGTTCCCATTCCTGCCATTCTTGCTCCTCATATACCTGATTCTCGTGGATTACTACAGAAGATACATTTAAATCTTTTATCTCAGAAAGTTCTCCCATGAATCTAGTATACTGATTAAAAGCCTAGGACCAAGGCCATTCAGCATTGCTTTGGATAGAGGTACTCTTTATTTCTGAAACTTCAGTTACAATTACATACAAAACAATTCTGTAAACTAAAATATGAACTACCCCCAACCGCAATATACTCATTTTGCCCGAGTAAGTTTTAGTCTCAGTTCATTCCCTTCTGGTATCACTCTCCAAGGGACTTCTAGGGCTTTCTTCACTCCAGAGTGATGGATCCAGGCATTCTGCTCCTTGATTTTGATTGCAGTGAAGGTGGTGAGAAGTACTTGCAGTGGTCTTTCCCACTGTGGTTCCGAAGTCTTCTCTGTAAGAGACTTAACATATACATCATCCCCTGGCTATCTAACTCCCTGCTCCGAATTCCAGCCACATGTTTCTCAATTTCTCTGAGCTGTTTGCTTAATGCCACCATGTAGGTGGACATTCTGGACATTCCCTTTGTATTCTATATGGTCTTCTATAAGGCATTTCAAAAGCATTCAGCATTCCTTTAGCTCAAGGTTTAGTTCGAATTTGCAACAGTGCTAGTGGAAGAGCTTGGGCTAGGGCAGATTAGCTTCTTGCCCCACTCTTACAATCTGCTGCCGAATCAAATGATTCATTTTCTCTACCTGGCTACTTGATTGGGGCAGTATGGAGCGTGAAGTTCCTAATCTATGCCCAGGTGGCTACTGATCTGTTGCACTGCTCTGGAAATGAAATATGATTCTCTATCTGAGGATATTGTGGCTGGAACTCTGAAGCGTGGTATTATCTCTTGTAATAATAATCTGGTCAGCTCTTGAGCTTTGACAGTTCTGGTGGGGAATGATTCTGGCCACCCTGAAAATGTATTTATCAATACCAGTAAATACTGATACCCCCCTTTCCTTGGGAGTCCTGAAAAGTTAATTTGCCACTGCTGTACAGGCCCATGGCCTCTCCCAGTCTGACCGAGTTTTGGCCCGGGGGGTATTTTGAGGTTAGTCTGGAGGCAAGGATCACATTATCAGCTCACGTGAGTGATAGTGGCATATAAATTCCTGACAACGATTCTTTCAATCAGATGTGTGTTCTAGAAAGCCTGTGGGAATTACTACTTCAAAGTCAACACTTCATTCCAGTGCACTCTGTATCACTCGCAGCCTTGGTCATTTCGAGAAAGGAGCCACACTCTATAAAAGGCTTTAAGTAGTTAGGCCCTAGTGTGCTTTCTAGTGCTCTTCCTTCACTAGTAACCACGAAAATGGGAAGGGATTACTAGCTCTCTTTCAATGGTAGCCCACCCCTTGCAGTTGTACGTCTCTTTTGATTAGTATTATTGTATTATGGCTTACCTTCGAGGAAAATCTGTACCTCACCCTTTGCTGCTTTCTTTGCCTCTCCATCCGCCAGCTCATTTCTTTCCTCCAATTTTAAGCTCACTCTCTGGTGTGCCTTAATATGCTTTTTCAGGTAGCTGAACTGCTTCCAGCAGCTGGATTGTCTCTTGTTCCCTTGTGAGGTTAGCAGTCCCCTCTCCTTCCAGATGGCTCCATGTGCATGCACGACTCTGAATGCCTTTTGCTGTTTCTAAGGAAAGGGTCAATGCATTTATCTCAGCATTCTGTGCAGAGGTACCGGTTGGTAAGGGTCCAGACTCTATTACCTCTCTACAGGTAGTCACTGTGTACTTTGCAATGTCGCTTTCTTGTCAGTGAACCATGTCTCTGCATCGTCCGGAGGAGTGTCCTTTACATCTGGGCGGCTGGAGTAGGTAGCTTCAATGGTCTCTAGGCAATCATGGTGTACTGCTTCTTCTTGATTCCACTGAGAAAAGAAGCTGGGTTGACAATATTAGTCACCACTATCTCTACATCATCTTGCTCTACCATGATGGCCTGGTATTTCAGAACCCTCTCTGGTGAAATCCAGTGGCCACCCTTTACTTCCAGTACTGCGGACACTGTGTGGGACACTAGCACAGTCATTTTTTTGTCCCAGGGTAAACTTGCGTGCCTCTTGAATATTCAGCTCAACTGCTGCTACAGCTCTAAGGCAACCTTGCCATCTTTCGTCTGTTGCATCTAGTTGCTTATTGAAGTAAGCAACTACCCTCTGGTATGGGCCCAAGTCTTGAGCCAATATTCCCAGGGCAATTCCTTGCGTGGAAAAATAGAAAGAATGCTTTACTTACATCTGGAAGTTTCAAAGCTGGAGCCGACATGAGGGCACTCTCTAGCTGGTGAAAGGCCCGTGTGGCTTCTTTTGTCCACTGAAGATATCTGTTTCCATTGGCAATAAGAGCATAGAGGGGTCTGGCGAACAGTCCATAATTATAAACTCACAGCTGGCACTACCCTGCAATGCCTAAGGAGGTTCGGAGTTCCTTCGTTGTCTGGGGTTTTGAGGTTTGGCATATGGCTTCCCTGCCTTAAAATCTGCTGCTCAGCACTCACTTCTTAGCCCAGGTAGATTACCTTCTTAGATTACCTTCTGTTTCACTACCTGTGTCCTTTTCTTTGAGACTCTGTATCCTAGGAGTCCTAGGAAATTCAAAAGGCTTACTGTCAAGGTTTCCCTCGCCCGAGTGGCTACTAGAAGATCATCCACGTACTGCAACAGCCTCCTTTCCATTTGTGGAGCTTCCCGGGACTCTGGGTTTTTGCAAGCTGTTCTCCAATCTGGGTGGGGAATTTTGAAACCTACAGGCACATGGACTATGTGAGTTGTGTTTGAATGCAAAAATTTTCTAGCTGGCTTTATGGATAGGGAGGCAAAAGAAGGCATCTCTTAGGCCTAAAACAGTGAACCAGGTTAGCTCAGGTGCTAAACAAATTATAAAAGTATATGGATTTGCTACCACAGGGTATAAATTCTGTGTTATCTTATTGACAGCCCTCAATCCAGTACTATCAATTACTGGGCTGATTCCTTCCCTATCTTCCTTTTGAGGGTACTACTCAACTCTCACTGGTTGTGTTCTTTCCTCAAGTTTGAATACCATGGGGGGGCATTTTTCACTCTCCCTGGTACAGCAGAGGCCCATACCCTTGAAAACACTTATTTACTTATTCTAATATCTCCTTACTAATGTCTTTCCTAATTTCAGTGTCTGTTAATGTTAAGCCTAACATCTTCATTTGCCTCCAGAGTAACCTTTCTCATTTGAGAATGTTTAGCAAATTGAGCGAATTGTACAAAAGCTTCTAAGTACACATAGCACACATGTTACTTTAAAGGTTTGCACAAGTGTGCTTTCTCAGACTGGCCAGTTGTTCATTCCCCACACTACAACATAAACATACGCCACAGGTACTGAAGCTTTATTTAAAACTGAATATATGGCCCTTGTGTCGACTAAAATGTGACCTCCTTTTTGGGAGGTCATCTTTATCCTTCCTCCTTTACCTTAGGAGGAGCCTTTAACAAATCATGTGTACTCATTTTGCGAACTGTAATCACTTTGCATTTCAGCATGATAATATTTGCTTGACTTCATACGTTGCTATCTTATGCTGCATGCTCAACAACATGTTTGATTTGCTTTCTCTTTGCCTTGTTTTCTTTTTCAAGGGCCAAGACCAGAGGGCGGTCTGATCTCACAGTCTCTTTGCCATTCTGGGTGATTTCTTAAAACAAAAAGACATATCAGCATACAAAAACCCCATCCCATTTATCTTCCTATTTTAAAACAGTACTAACGGCAATGAAGTATTACAAATCTTTTTATTTTCTGAGCTGCTCTTAGTGGCAACCTTCTCCCAGTGAGCTCCTCCTAATAGGGGCTAATGTAGGAACCTCTTTGCTCTGGTCAGTTCTCACCATCTCTTTCTCCTTGCCCTATCTCGCTTCCACCCAAACTTCTCTTTACAAAGTGAAGCCCTAAAGCAGATAGCCTTCCAGAAGTAATGGGTTAAAACATGGAATGAGAAGCATGTAAAGAAGGGCCTAGCACTAGAACACACGGAGAAAGCACAGCACTAGGAAAACAGAGCAATAAATTAGATAAAAGGTAGAGCATCATGACAGGGGAAGAGGTAGGTATAGGAGAAACTAATAAGCTAAGCAGGTTTAGAGCCAGCAATGTCAAAACGACCCTAAGGGTTTTGCCAAGCCACGGGATCTAAGCCAAGTACACCGGGAATTGACCAAATTAGGAAAAGAGTTCAAAAGTTTAAAGAGGAAGACTCATCAGAAAGACCCCGTCTATGATGAAGGCAACAGGAACGACCACCTGAAAATTCCCCAAAAGAGATGTCTCCACCTACGCTCCGCCCACGCTCCGCCTACACCACACCCCATATGAATATGCATGATTATGTATCTGATCTGATGTAATCCTATACCCAAAATTGTATATAAGGCTTGCTTTTGCTATGTGAACTCAGAAATCCATTTTGTGATTTCTCCGACGCGTCGCTAATAAAAATACCTCCTGCTTAATTGACTTAAGCTGAGTCTGATTAGGCAGTCACTCTGCCTGTTTGGGGCAAAATTTGGCATCATTTTCTGGCGACCCAGATGGGACAACCAGACGGGAGAGCAGACCCTTGAGCGTCCTCCGGAGCTGGGTCCGGGGCCGGGACCCTCGGGCGCCCCTGACAGATTTTTGTCAGAAGAGACTCCCCCCCCCCGGACCAGCGCTCTTCGGTGGACGAGGGGTTTCCTGCATCTCCTGCTCCAATTAAGAGGTATTTTAATTGTTTATTGCATATTGAATTTGGAACAAAGCGCTTTAATTGGGAAACGGGGACTAGACGTAGTCGCCCGACGGGAGCCATAGGGACGCCTTGGCATAATCCCATTTGGTATTGGGGTTTGAGTCCCCATTTGGTATTGGTTTTGGTATTGGGGTTTGAGTCCCCATTTGGTATTGGGGTTTGAGTCCCCATTTGGTATTGGTTTTGGTATTGGGGTTTGAGTCCCCATTTGGTATCGGGGTTTGAGTCCCCATTTGGTATCGGGGTTTGAGTCCCCATTTGGAATCAGAGTATTTGTTAAAAGAGTGAAGAAAAAAAAAAGAAAAAAAGAAGAAAAAGAAAAAAAAAGGAAAAAGGAAAAAAAAAGGAAAAAAAAAAAAAGAAAAAAAAAAGGAAAAAGGAAAAAAAAAGGAAGAAAAAAAAGAAAAAAAAGAAAAAGAAAAAGAAGGAAAAAGGGAAAAAAAAAAAAAAAAGGAAGAAAGAGAAGGAAAAGAAAAAAAGGAAAGGAAAAGAGTATTTGTTAAAAGGGTGTATGTTTTTCCTTAATGCTGTTGTTTTGTTTGAATTTTTAAAAGCGTTGTTGCTTTGTTTGAATTTTTAAACTACGCCTGGGAACGTATCCAGCCAGGTCCGGGACCTTGTCCAATTTTTCCCTTTCTCTGATAAGGTTTTGAGGAGATACATTTGTGCTACACCTTTGTTTAACTGTTATGTTGTTTGCAAGAATCTCGTAAAGGATTTGGTATTTTGTGTTAACTGTAACCTTTTTGTGTGTAAGAATTTATTGTGATATCATCTGCAAACTGTACCTTGGTTTACAGCTGTTTTACGGGTGTGTAATAGCCCGAAGTTGACCAGTATCGGTACTATAGGTTTGCCAGCGACATCTCGGGGTAAAGCGGTGTACTTTGATAGACCGGAAAGGTAGGACGGTTTGGATTAAAGTGTTTGGGTGTGGATGAGAGTGGATGAGACGCGATTGGAAATTGTGTGTATGAAGTGTTAAAATAAATTGACATACAGTGTTTGCGAGAAAGAGATTAAACCGAAAACGCAGACACAGAAAATAGCCATGGGAGGTCAACAGAGCAAGGACGTAAATATGAAAACCCCCTTAGGATGTATCTTAAAGCACTGGAAAGACTTGGGAAGAATTCGGGGGGGGTACCCCATTAAAATCAGGGATCGATGAGAAGATAAGCAGCCCTCAGGGACTAGATAGTCTACAGGGGTCGAGAAGCTACATGGATGCTGACAGCCCACCCAGACTAGAAGTCGAAGGGGAGGAAGGCAGTCCGTCAGGAGCGGAGAGCTGAAGGGAGACACGTAGCCTGCCCGAACTCAGTCCATATGGGGATAACCACACACCCAGAAGTGGAGGCATCTGTAGAATGGAAACCAGCACACCAAGGACTGGGGACAAAAGTAACTCACTGGGAAGTGACGTCTCTAAATTGAGGGGCGATGTCTCTGAATTGAGATATAGTGAGAAGAATGATGAGACGTGAAAGGGAGGCAGAGAACAGCTCACAGAAACTGAATATAGTAATTCAGGTAGAGGATAGGAGAAGTTGAGGAGAAGAAAAAGGAAGACAGGAAGATAGCTCGAGTAGTGGCTGTAGCAGTGGCAGCTCAGAAGACAGGTTACTCGGAACCTGGAACTAGGGGAAGAGGTAGAGGCAACCCAATAGGAGGGAGGGGGAGGTTCCAACCCCACCCAACTAGAGTAGGGCCAAATCAGTGTGCTTACTGCCTAGAAATGGGACACTAGGAGCAAGAATGCCCCCGACTAAGGGAAAGGCTGATGGCCACTACTACTACCACACATCAGGATAGTGAATTAGGGGGACCGGTGGGCCGTACCCTAGCAGACCCACTGGTTAAAATGGAGCTAGGGGAAGGTAAAAAGGAATTGAACTTTTTGTTTGACACGGGACCAACCTTTTCGGTTTTAAATCAAGAATTGGTACCTAAAAGTGATGAATTTGTACAAGTTGTGGGAGCAACAGGCCAACCAGAAAAGGCTTACTTTTTGAAACCTATTAAATACAAAATTGGGAAACAAATGGGAATTCACCAGTTCCTGTATTTACCAAATTCGCCAAAACCCTTATTGGGGAGAGACCTATTGGAAAACTTGGGAGCCGTAATAAAGTTCATCAAAGACAAATTGGAATTTCAAGTAAATGAGGAACAACTGATTACAGCTATAAGCCTAACAATCAGTTGTGTGGAACCCAAACCTGAGAGTCAAAAGATCTTTGCTTTTGAGTGGGAGTCTGTAGATAGAGGGAGAAAGACCCAACTCACCTGGACGGTATTACCCCAAGGATGGGCCAATTCCCCCACGATTTTTGAGAACCAGTTAGCCAAAGAATTAGAACAGTGAGAAAGGCCGCTGGGAGATGGTACCCTTTTGCAGTACATAGACGACCTCCTAATAGCAACAGTGACAGAGGAAGAATGCATTGAATGGACCATTTCCCTGCTAAATTTCCTGGGTTTAAGCGGATATCGAGTCTCTCAACAGAAAGCACAGCTGGTGCAAAAGGAAGTGGTGTACCTGGGATACGAAGTCTCCAGAGGACAGCGATCCCTGGGAGCAGCTAGGAAAGAGGCCATCTGCCAGATGCCTAAACCAGAGACGGTGAGAGATCTGCGAGCCTTTCTGGGGATGACAGGTTGGTGTCGGCTATGGATCTACCAGTACGGAATACTCGCTAAACCATTGTATGACTTGTTGAAGGGATCCAAGAATGTCCTAGTGTGGACTCCCGAAGCAGAAGGGGCCTTCAAGAAGTTAAAGCTGGAACTAATGAGAGCACCAGCCTTAGGTCTCCCAGATGTATCAAAACCATTCTGGCTGTTCTCCCATGAGCGACAAGGGATGGCCTTAGGAGTCCTAGCACAGCAGTTGGGACCACATAAGAGAGCTGTGGCCTACTTCTCCGAGCAGCTAGATGAAGTAAGTAAAGGATGGCCAGGCTGTCTGAGGGCAGTAGCCGCAGTGATAATTAACGTAGAAGAGGCCAGGAAGCTCACGTTGGGTCAAAAGGTGACTGTGCTGGTATCTCACACTGTGTCGGCTGTGCTGGAACAGAAAGGCAATCATTGGTTGTCGCCCTCCAGATTCCTAAAATACCAGGCCATCCTGGCTGAATCAGATGATGTAACTATTCAGGTAACTAACATTGTGAACCCAGCTTCATTTCTAGAAGGAAGAGCCCCAGCAGAATCCATTGAACACGACTGCCTGGAAACAATTGAAGCCGTCTACTCCAGTCGTCCGGATCTCAAAGAGGAGCCGTTCGAAGATGCAGACAACTGGTTCTCGGATGGCAGCAGCTTTGTGAAGCAGGGAGTAAGACTGGCTGGCTATGCAATTACTACCACAGAAGAAGTAATTGAGTCAAACTCTTTGCCTGCGGGGACTTCAGCCCAAAAGGCAGAGCTGATAGCTCTGACTCGAGCTCTAGAATTGGCAGAGAACATGCAAATTAATATATGGACTGACTCTAAATATGCCTTTTCCGTTGTGCATGCCCATGGGGCCATCTGGAGAGAAAGAGGACTGCTGACTACGCAAGGGAAAACAGTCAAGCATGCAGAGGAGATTCTACGATTGCTAAAGGCGGTCCAACTCCCAGCACAAGTGGCCATAATGCATTGTAAGGGACACCTGAAAGGTAATACTATTCCAGAAATAGGGAACAGGAAGGCAGATACAGAAGCTAATTTGGCTGCCGCAAGGGCTAGGGAAGTGAAAGTAATGGCCCTAATACCAGGAGAGCTGGATACCAACATCCAGCCAGATTACCAGGAATCAGATCATAGATGGATTCAAAGGAATAAGGGCAAAATACTAGAAAATGGTTGGGGTAGATTGGAAACGGGACAGCTAGTAATACCAGGAAACGTGAGGTGGCAGTTTGTAAAAGCAGAACATGAAAAAGCCCACTGGGGCTTGGATCCGCTCTATCAGTACCTGCAAGCTAGGATAGCAGGGCCAAAATTATTTACCACCATAAAACATGTCACATCCCAGTGTGAGCGATGCCTGAAGAACAACCCGAATACAGGGACTAGGATACACCAGGGAGCAATAAATCGAGGTAAATTCCCAGGTGAAGTATGGCAAATTGATTTTTCTGAACTCCCAAGAAAAGGGGGTTTCGGTACTTGTTGGTATTAACTGATACATTTTCTGGGTGGCCTGAAGCATTCCCTTGCAGGACAAATAAGGAAAGAGAAGTAACAAAAGTGTTATTGAATGAAATTATTCCACGATTTGGAGTACCGAAGACCATTTCTTCAGATAGGGGTACACATTTCTGTGCAAAAGTAGTGAGAGCAATAAGCAAAGCATTACAAATCAAATGGCAATTACACACGCCTTACCGTCCACAGGCCAGTGGGCAAGTAGAAAAGATGAATCATCTTATCAAACAGCAGATTGCCAAAATATGCCAGGAGACTAATTTGCAGTGGTATCAAGCTTTGCCTATTGCTCTGCTGAGGCTAAGAGTCAAACCAAGGTCAAAAGAAAGGTTAAGCCCATTTGAAGTTCTGTATGGTAGACCTTATGCTATGCAAGTTGTAAATGGGGACGCTATAGACCAAATTGGTAATCAGTACATTTACGATTATGTAGTTACGGTGGGGAAGCAGTTCGATAAGAATGCTACTGTAATGATAGAGCACCAACCTAAACAACCTGACTGCAAATTGCATCCGTTTAATCCCGGTGACTGGGTGTATGTTAAGAATCTTTTAGGAAAACCCCTAAGAGAAGTGGGAAGGACCCTTCCAAGTGCTGCTGACTACCTTCACCGCGGTTCGGATCAAGGAGCGACCTGCGTGGATCCATTACTCACGGGTCAAGAAAGCTCCGGAGAACAAACAAGAGCAGACATCATGATCCTGACTTCACCTCAAACCCTTACAACTTTGATCATTGGACTTTCGATAAGTATAGCTCTTCCCCAAGACTATGCCCCAATAGACCCATGGTCTTATGCACACCAGTGTATCCACCCAGAGTTGGAAACGAAGGGACCCTATTTCGAGGTTTATGCTCTGCGTAACAATCAGCCATATCCGAGTAAAGTATGGGATCAGTCCTCCATCGTAGCATACAAGGGAGACCAAATCCAAATTGGGTGTCGAGAACTTGACCCGGTAGAAGGGAGAACAAGGCGGCTAGTATTAACAATTAAACCCTTGATGCTAGCCCCTGAACATAACTTAATTACCTTTAGTCCAGTGAAGATGGGCCAGCCCACTGTCTGGACCCAGCAAAAGAGCCCAATCTCATGTCAGTGGAGTGACTTCCGAGAAGATCCACCCGGATCACAACCGCGAAACTCGGTAATCTATACGGAAGATTCGCATGGGGAACTACATCCTCGAAACATAACCCTTGACCTCTACCCTCTTCTCTCTCCTGCGGGAAAGATCGTAGTATCTAGTGGTCCTGAGGAAGGGAGGGCACAGTGTGAGATGGCATTTAGATTAGATCAGTCGATGATGTTCACATGCGAAAGGGAATTGAAAACGCTGGAGCGAGGTATTAGCTTCCCTCAACGGGCTGTCCAATATGAGGTGGCATTATCGGAAGACATGATCCCATTGTATCCAGATCTAGACTTACCCCAAGAAATCACTCCACCGGTGGAATGTAAAATAGTGCATAACCTGACCTTTATAGGGCCTCAGGTGATAAGAAAATCTAATGAACTAAAATTATTATTAGACCCCACTTATTCTCTGAAGAAGGTGCAGATGAACATCCATACCGATGTTACACATTTGCAGAAGGATTGCCGCCCATTTATACAGCAAAGCCTCAAGGGATGGAATGCATGGCTAGCGACAAGGTCTTATCACAGGAGGGCACAAAGAGATCTTAGTGGGTGGGTCGGCACCGGATTTGGTATATTAAACACGATAGATCAAGAGGTATTAGTGAACAAATTAAGCACCGTCACGACGAACCTGGGAAAGCTTAAGATGCCCCTCAGTTCATCCATGCTTACATTAGCAGAAACACAATCGCTAGTAGTAAAATTACTAACCATGGTAGCGAACCATACTGCAGAGGATTTTGTGAAGCTTGTTGATTATACAGGGGAATTTAGCAAAGATATTGCTCTCGCTATCCAATGTCCTCAGACACAACAATGGGTACAATCAGTAGCAGCAGGAATAATAATAAGAGAAGGAACGTCAGGTATATTACCTCAAGAAATAAGGGAAACAATATTAAAGGACAATCACACCACACAATTCGAGAAAGACCACCAAGCCTGGTGGCAATTAGTAAATTTCACTTATGAACCCCAACAAGAACACATTGAAGCCTATGTCCTCACCATTAGTGCGGCAGAGGAAAGAGCTATCTTTCCCATCCTCACTCTAGGGACAATACATCAGGGTGTCATTGTCAAGCCAATAGACCATAATGTCTGGGCTAGTTATGATTATACCAAAAAGAGGTGGCAATCGATTAGCACAGAAGCATGTATTCCTAGGGGACAGTTAGGCTATGTAGGCTATGTTTGCGAAAACGCCGTGGTAGAAGCAGAAGATTTATGCTTAGATGCCGAGGATAGTGTATGCACCTTTGAAATGCTTCCGCATAATAGAACCCAATCACAAGTTTACTATATAGGAAATGGGTGTGCTTGCGTAAGGACAGCTTGTGACAACGTCACTATAGATAATTGCCTAGAAGAGACTAACAATACTAACTTTTGTGTATGCAACTTTACCAAGATCATAGGTTGTGATTTTCATTACACTGTCCCAATAACTACCCAACAGCTAATTAACGCAAATTTCAACCTATATCAAGAGATACCGAAATTACAAATAGGGATGGACGTCAAAATTCTCAAAGCAATGCTTGCACACCCTGAAGTAAAGAAATTGGTGCAAAAGGTGAATCAAACAACTAGACGAACGGTATGGCAGGTAGAACACAATTCAGAAAAGATAAAGAATGTCCTGACCGAAGTAGAACAAGTAGGCCAGCATCACTGGTGGGACATCTTTACAGGATACTCCCCAACAGCTACACAGGTCTTCCATTACCTGGTGCACCCAATGCTAGTAGTAATTGTAGCTTTGTTATTACTAACTCTTACAAACATTTGTTTGTAGTGGAGATTAAGGGGCATAATGAAGAGGACCCAAATGATTTGGGCAATGGTACGAACCTATCAGCGTCCTGTAGGACCAGAACTTGACGAAAGAATTCGTAAGTTACAAGAAAAAGGGGGGAAATGAAGCCCTAAAGCAGATAGCCTTCCAGAAGTAATGGGTTAAAACATGGAATGAGAAGCATGTAAAGAAGGGCCTAGCACTAGAACACACGGAGAAAGCACAGCACTAGGAAAACAGAGCAATAAATTAGATAAAAGGTAGAGCATCATGACAGGGGAAGAGGTAGGTATAGGAGAAACTAATAAGCTAAGCAGGTTTAGAGCCAGCAATGTCAAAACGACCCTAAGGGTTTTGCCAAGCCACGGGATCTAAGCCAAGTACACCGGGAATTGACCAAATTAGGAAAAGAGTTCAAAAGTTTAAAGAGGAAGACTCATCGGAAAGACCCCGTCTATGATGAAGGCAACAGGAACGACCACCTGAAAATTCCCCAAAAGAGATGTCTCCACCTACGCTCCGCCCACGCTCCGCCTACACCACACCCCATATGAATATGCATGATTATGTATCTGATCTGATGTAATCCTATACCCAAAATTGTATATAAGGCTTGCTTTTGCTATGTGAACTCAGAAATCCATTTTGTGATTTCTCCGACGCGTCGCTAATAAAAATACCTCCTGCTTAATTGACTTAAGCTGAGTCTGATTAGGCAGTCACTCTGCCTGTTTGGGGCAAAATTTGGCATCAAAAGCTTCAGAGTATTTTCTCAGTCTTCCTCCTACACACACACAGCTCCAGGTGGCAGCTATCAGATGTGATTCCCACACACATGAGCCTTAACATCTTCGGTTCTGAATCAGCTTGATCAGAAACCTTTGATTTACACTCGGGGCATGTGCCCTGACACTTATTAGAACAGCAATACCAGCGTTTCTCACAAACACCGCACTGCAATTATACCTGCACATCCAGCTTTTGCCCACAGGTCATTCCCGTGTTCCCTGGGGAGACAGGGCAGCCAGAGCTGTCCCTGTGCTCAGGGGACAGCCACTGTCACCTCACGCAGCGTGCCAGCCTCTTGATGCACCAAAGGCTCTGAGGAATTGCCCGCAAAGGCGGACTATTCTGTTTATTACAGAGAACTCTAAATCCCTACAGCAGGCTGTTCCCAGTCCAGACTTGCTATGGTACCAGCTGAAGTCTCATAAACTAATTAATCTCTTCTATCTAAACTCTGTTTTACAAAATACCAGTCTTTTCTAGTTCTCTTCTTGCACAGTCTAATTAAGCACTGTGTCTACTTACACTTGTTTTACTGCCTTGCAAAAAGGCTGTGCTTGTCCTAGCCGAAACTCTGATATGCACACAGACACAGACACACATGCACCCCCCCCCTCCCCCTTTATCTCAAATTCAGTAGAGCCAAGGCTTGAATTGCTGTGAGGGGGAGGATTCTTGGAATTCCTTTAATTCGCTTTATCGTAGTTAAGCATAAATCACCATACCATAGTTCTTCTGTGTAAAATGCTACTCTTGTTGCTACAAAATCTTAAAATCTCCACAAACACTACTATACAATCTGAGAATCAAATTACCACAATGCAGCGGAAGAAAATCACCACACAAAATCACTGGGAAAGGGCATATTTCTCAAAGTGCTCACTTTTCTCAACACAACACAGCATACCATAATTCGGCATTTACTCTCATCAATTTTTCCTGGACACAATCAAAATAACAGCACACATTCTAGAGATCAAGTCCAAACATCCAGGGCAAAGGAACTCTCTGAGCTCATACTCACAGTTAAAATGTACCAAACCTACACAAATCACTACATTTAAACACAATAAATACCGTCACTGATGTTCTGCTTCTCTGCGGGGCACTTCTCTCTCTGCCCCCACAGCCTGCTGCAGCCTCAGGCCTCACTCAGCTGCTTCAAGCACGGGTAGTACTCACCCCCCCCCCCCCCCCCACTGTAGAGCCCTGTAGATCTACTCTCTTTTATACACCATACACTTACACACTTGCACGATTACAAACACAGTGCACTGACCACACAATGCATTAACCATACAGCGACACAGTGTTTGACACACACACGCATATAGAAATTCATTCGACCCACCCCCAGGGTGGAACCAAAATGAAGAGTCTGGGTGAGGACATATGAATGATTATCATAATCTGATAATCAGAGGAATAAAAGAGGTAGCACTCTGAAGGCAAAATGTTAAAAGTGCCTTTGAGGGACAACAGGGAAAAGAAGAGACCCCAACTGAGTGGTTGGAAAGGCTCTGAAAGAATAGGAAACAATACTCTGGAATAGACCCTGAAACTATAGCAGGGCAAGTTCTATTGCAAGTTAATTTTGTCTCTCATGCCTGGCTGGATGTTAGAAAAAAGCTGGAAAAGATGGAGGATTGGCATGATAAGTCACTAAATGATCTATTAAAAAAAGCGTAGAGGGTTTATGTCCAGAGAGATGAAGAAAAAGCCAAAGTGGATGCAAAGATTATGATAGCCACAATGTGACAAAGCAATTTCCAGAGGAATCTAAATCCCCCAAGTACCACCCCCAAACACTTGGGTTTTAGCGAAAGGGAAAAGGGAAGAAATAGAATCCTGGCACAATCAAAATTTCAGGAGCAATCTAGAACTGCCTGCTATTATTGTGGGGAAGAAGGGCACTATAAGAGGGAATGCCCTCACCTAAGAAAGGATCTGAAAATTTTCTAAGAGATACAACCAGAAGAGGAATAGGGAGGTCATGGGCTCTATTTTCCGGGGGACAAGTACCATCTAGAGCCTTTGATAACTTTAAAAGTAGGCCCTCAATAGGAGGAATTAGAATTAATACTTGATACTGGGGCAGAGAGAACTTGTGTGGCAAATATCCCTAAGGGATGTGATGTCAGTAATGACACTGTGAAGGTAACAGGAGCAAAAGGAGAGGCGTTTAAAGTCACTGTTATTAAAAATGTAGTAATTGAAGGGGATACCAGAATAAGGATGAGAGATTGCTGTATTGCACTAAATAGTTTATTTAGTTGTTTTGCACTGAGTTTTGTATTATTGCACTGAATAGTATGTTTGTATCCTCTCTTATCATATGGGCTCCCTCCCCTAAGCCCCGGTGGTAGTGGTTTGTCCCAGGTTTACTCCTCCCCTCGCCCCCTCCTCACTTGGCTGTGGTCCCCTTCCTCCACCCCCCTTTCCCTGAGCTTAAATCTCCTGAGAGGAGACCCCCAGGCTCTCTTTTTCTCTCCTGGGACACTACCTCCTTCCCATCTAGGATCCCCTGGAGTAATTCCACAATAAAGCTGTGGGATTGTTGGTCCCGAGAGGAAAAGAGCACCTCCAGTCTTTTACTTCTGTCCTTGTAAAGGCTGCAAGGGGCCAGGGTCCAGAGCTAGTTGGATTGGACCCAAACACTCCAGAGAAAACAGCTATTTACAAGAGATATCTTATTAGTTCCTGGAGCAGGCAGCAACTTATTGGGGAGAGACTTACAGGTGCAACTAGGAATTGGGGTCATACCAGAAGAAGGAAAGATGACAGTTAAAGTGTTAAAGCTGGGCCAAGAAGATGAGGAAAAGATAAACAAAGAGGTTTGGGCTGGGGAAAAAAATAGGGGGGGACTGAATATTGATCCCATAAGGGTCATGACTGAGAGAGAAGAATGTCCCATACGTGTTCATCAGTACCCTATATCCATAGAAGGAAGAGAAGGCTTAAAGCCAGTAATAGAAGGATTGGTAAAGGATGGAACATTGGAACCTTGTGTGTCTCCTCATAATACTCCTATTCTCCCAGTAAAAAAAAAAAAACTGATTGGAGTTCTAGATTAGTACAAGACTTAAGGGAAGTTAACAAGAGAACTCAGACCCATTACCCAGTGCTACCCAATCCCTATATTCTTTTAAGTAAAGTCCCACCCCAGCATCAGTGGTTTAGTGTGGTAGATCTTAAAGATGTTTTTTGGGCTTGCCCATTAGCAGGGGAAAGCCAAAATATTTTTGTCTTTGAATGGGAGGATCTAAGTACTGGGAGAAAACAGCAACTAAGATGGACAAAGTTACCACAGGGATTTACAGAATCTCCAAACCTATTTGGACAAGCTTTAGAGGAAATATTACAAACTTTCTCCACTCCTGGAATGCAAATTACCCAATATGTGGATGATCTTTTACTATCAGGAGAAGAGGAAGTTGACATAAGGGAGGCTACTATAAAACTTTTTAGTTTTCTTGGGGGAAAAGGATTTAGAGTATCAAAAGGGAAGCTACAATTTGTGGAACCAGAAGTAAAATATCTCGGCCACTTAATAACCAAAGGTAGCTGAAAGCTGAATCCTGAGAGGGTTGCAGGGATTTTATCTCTTCCCCCTCCCTCTACAAAGAAGGAAGTCAGAAGGCTGCTTGGATTATTGGAATATTGTAGATTATGGATAGAAGGGTATACACAGGGAGTAAAATGTTTATATGAAAAATTGACAGAGGGAAATTATATAAATTGGAGTAGGGAAGATAACAATAAATTAGAAGAATTGAAGTTGAAACTAGCCTTGGTACCAGCTCTGAGCTTACCTTCATTAGAAAAGCCCTTTCATCTGTATGTGAATGTGGAAGGTGGAGTAGCTCATGGAGTTTTAGTCCAAGAATGGATGGGAATAAAATGATCAATAGCATATTTATCAAAATTGTTGGATCCAGTGAGCCATGGCTGGCCAGTTTGTATTCAGGCTACAGCAGCTGCTGCTATTTTGGTGGAGGAAAGCCGTAAACTTACTTTTGGAAGTAAACTAATTGTGTGTACATCTCATGCAGCCCAAAATGTGTTAAATCAAAAAGCTGAAAAGTGGTTAACAGATTCTAGGATATTAAAATATGAAGCTATTTTGATAAACAGTGATGACTTAACACCAGAAGTAAACAAAAGTTTGAATCCAGCACAATTTTTATATGGCGAACCAAAAAGTAATTTAACACATAATTGTTTAGAAATTATACAAAACCAAACTAAAGTTTGAGAAGATCTAGCTGAGCAAGCCCTCCCAGAAGGGGAAAGAATATATATTGATAGTTCACCCAGATGCATACAAGGAAAAAGAATGTCAGCATATGCATTGGTTGATGGGCAAATGATTCAGACCACTGAAAAAGTAAAATTACTTTCAAATTGGTTGGCTCAGTCTTGTGAATTATATGCTCTAAAAAGAGCACTGGAATATTTGGCACACAAGAGAGGAACCATATATACTGATTCAAAGCATGCTTTTGGGGTAATGCACACCTTTGGAAAAATTTGGGAAGGGGATTACTAAACTCAAAAGGAAAGGGACTGATACATGAAGGACTCATTTTGGAGATTTTAGAGGCATTAAAATTGCCTGAAGAAATAGCTGAAGTACATGTTAAAGGACACCAAAGATGAATGACTT
The DNA here is from genome assembly GCF_028769735.1 of Zonotrichia leucophrys gambelii. Taxonomy (NCBI): domain Eukaryota; kingdom Metazoa; phylum Chordata; class Aves; order Passeriformes; family Passerellidae; genus Zonotrichia; species Zonotrichia leucophrys. Next base: position 368,054 of record NC_088199.1, on the reverse strand, counting down.
TAGAAATAGGAGGAAATAATTTGGTAGATCAAGAGGCTAGATGTTGCGGTGTGATATCATAGCTTGCCTCAGTTATCCCGGTCCTTCCCCACGTTTGTCAGCCACCTCTCCCTCCCCCTCCTTTGCCCCCTACTGAGTGCTGTCTGTCAGTCCTGGTATTCCAGAAGGGTGTCGAGTGATTGGCAGAGTTCAAAAGATGCCTTACACCCCTGGAGGACATTGGGCCATCCAGGTGTCATTTGTCCCCTGAGACTTCCCCCCCTACCTGGTTGGTGGGATCCCTACCCCTTCCCTCCTCCTCTCCCCAGGGTTAAAAGGAACAGCAACCACGCGATTCGGGTAGTTCTGTTGGAGCTGTTATTGCATTCAGAGGCCTGTGGGCCAGGAATAAAGCTCTGGATTGAAAATCCTCTGGCAGAACCGACTCCTTTCCTTCATCCTTGCCTTAAAGCTTCTCCGCCAAGGTAAAACTGAGCTCCTGCATGTCTGGACTTGCCTCCAAGTGCCCAGCTGCAACATCCAGCTAGCCAAAGGTGTCCCTGAGGTGAAACCACCACAGTTGCTGCCTTTTGGTCAACCAGCAAAGGCCAGACAAGCCCAGGCAGATCCCATCCAGCTATATTGATAATTATTCCAATAGCTAGAGATGCAGCAGAAAATGGGACCAAAAGGGTTATAGTAATTTTGACTCCAGATAACGAAGAATTGAAAGTTCCAAAGTTTAGTGAGGTGGAAGAGGGGGAACTAAGTAGGATAGGGGGAGAGAAAGATCAGTTAGGGAAATGGAAACTCCCTGATGGGAGACAATTACTTAATAAGCCACTTACTAGGAAAATATTAGAAGACATGCATCAGAAAACTCATTGGGGTACTCAAGCTCTGTGTGATTACTTTCTAAGGAATTATGGGTGTATTGGGATTTTTGAATTGGCAAAACAAGTAACTGAAAGGTGCATAATTTGTCAAAAGGTAAATAAAAAGGTTGTTGGGGCACCAGTTATTGATGTTTGTTTTATGTTGGGCCCTTCTAGGGCTCTCTGGATGGGGGAAACCCTCCTGTAGCAGTTCTGTGCCAGGAAAAAGGAGACGCACGGGACGTTTTCGGTCTTCAGCTTCTTGTTTATTGTTATCTGATATAAAGTTTTGCATGCTGTCCACACCAGGCTCAGCATGCTGGAAAAGCACCACAAAATGGCCCTGAAATGTACTGTTTCAAAGTCTTTTAAAGTTGCTTCATCCAATTAACTCTTAAAATGTACATTATTTCTACTTATCTTCCAATAACTCATCCCTTGACTGTCCGCAGAAGCTCTGCACTCTGCTTTCCTTGACCAATCACACGGTGCCACCAACACTGCAGGAAATGGAGTAGATGAAGAAGAAGACAGGGACTACACCCAAATTCTTCCATCTTGCTTCCTATCTACACCATACTAAAAATCCCAAAACCTAGATTTCTCACCCAAGTGACATACTATATTACTCACTATAATCTATTTCTCACTTTGGTAGATTCTAGCCTATCTCGAAGTCCCGGTAGTCCTCTGCATGGGCAAAGGTTAAAGGCAGTGTTTCTCTGGGGTTCAGAACCCCTCAGAGCAGACAGAGAAATGTTCCCTGGGCCCTGGGTTCCCACAAAAGGTAATGAGGAAAACAAAATTTAGAGGCCATGAGTCAGCTCTTCGATCATTTCAAAGTATCCAAGTGGACTTTACTGAACTTCCTCCAAGTGCAGAGATGGACATTTTTATTAGCAATAATAGACCATCTAAATAATTGGGAGGAAGCTATTCCTACTGTCAGAGCCACAGCCAATGTAGTATGTAAAACCCTTTTGGAACAAATTATTCCCAGGTATGGAATGGTTAATAGGATAGACTCAGACAGAGGAACACATTTTACATCAAAAGTCTTACAGTAAATAACTCAAGCTGTTGCGGTGTGTTGCAATGTCCTGTTTTACCTTCTCCCTTCCCCCTCGCCCCTCGCTGAGTGTGCCCTGTCAATCAGGCTAACATACCAGCAAGGCGTCGTGTGATAGGTGTCCCTAGTCCCTTGAGACCCTGCCCCTTCACCTGGTTGGTGGCTCACCTGTCCCCTCCCCTTCCCCTGCCCTGAGCTTAAAAGGTTAATGAGACCATGCGGCCTCTATTCTGTTGGAGGAATTGCCCCGGCTCAGACCTCTGTGACCGTGGAATAAACATCTGGATATAACCCTCCAGCAGAATCCACTCCTTCCTTCTCTTCACCATCGCCAGAAGCTCTCTCCTGAGGTAAACGGAGTCCTGACAAGCCTGGACTTGCATCTGTGCCCTGCTGCACTTCCCAGCAGCCAAGGTATCTCTGGGGTAAAACACCACAGTGCTGCCTTTGGCCCAGCAGCGAGGGTCAGAACTGGCCCAGGTACCATCTAACTGGTTATATTGGGATTCATATTCCAATATAATGGCGTCCCTGAGGCGGGCAAAGTGACTCCGCAGCCCGAAAACAGACTCGCAGTACCTCAGAGAAGTTTCTGCCAGCCGTGCATCCAGCTGGAAGGGCCTTGGTTGCATCGCCCTCAGCTAGAGACTTTGGGAATATTCCCAGAAAAAGTTTCGTGGACTGTTCGGCGCCTATGGAAAGTCCAGCTTCATTGTGGTGAGCAGATTTTCCAGAGGAAGAAAAGGGGAGCCTCTCTTGCACCCAGAGAGAGGTCCTTTTCCGGTGGAGACCTGCCTGCCTACACCCAGCCTACAGCTTCCATTTCACGTGAGTATCTCTGCTTTCGGTAGAGCAGAAGCTCAAAAACAGACTCTGCCGCGAGTTCTGTTCCTTTTTTGCCTTGGCATTTTTGGCTGCGCAGCCCCACAGATGAGAATTCATAGCGTTCTAGCTTTAGTTTCTGCCGCGCGTTTCACTGTCTTTTAGAATTCGCGCCGAAGCGGGATCGCTCTCTGCCCTTCCCCCCCGGCTCAGCAGCGTGCTCGAACACGTGTTAGGAGACTCTCTTTCTTTCTCTGCTCCGCGGGGGAGGGGGGGGGGCTCTCTTTCCACGTGGCCGGGGGAGGGGGGGCTCTCGGCTCTCTGCTCCGCGGAGGACACTCTCTCTTTCTCTGCACGAGGCGGGGGGGGCGTTCCCGGTTTCGGCTGCCACGTGGAGTGGCTGCTCTCTCTGCTCCGCGGGGGGGCTGCATTCCACGGCGGGGGAGGCTTTGTTTCTGCCTCGGCTCGGCAGGGCGTGCCCTGCTGCTGCTGCCCGGGAATTTTAAAAGCAGTATATACAGCTGCATTGTGAAGCTTTTGTCTGCTTGTTATCGCTTTCTATCTGTGGTTTTTTTTAGAAATTGGTAGCTGATTTTAGCTTTGTTTTTAGTCAGGCGGGATTAAGTACTTTGCTTTTTACATCTAACATGGGTTCCAAACTTAGCATTGTACAAAGGGGAGTGTATTATAATATTGTTAGCATTTTAGTCAAGAGTAATGTGAAATTCTCTAAAGGAAAATTGAAACAGTTTATAAGATGGCTTTTTCTGCAGTTCCCAAACATTTCCCCTGAAGAAATCCACAATATTCAATTCTGGGATAAAGTTGGGAATGAATTGATAACCTTAGGACAATCTGGCAAATCACCCTCAGCTAAATTTGTGTTCTGGAGTTTACAAATTCGAACAGCATTGCTCAAACAAAAGGAAATGGAGAAAAAGCCAAATGTAAAGCCATGTACCCCTGCTCTCCCTGTTCCTCCCTCTCTCTCTAAAACCCCTAAACCTCTTTCCCCAAAACTTGGTATTTTAAAGAGAGCACACTCATTGGGAAGTCAGCTCCCAGAGAGTGCAAGAATACCTGAGTCGTCTTGTTCACAAAGCCCTGGCCAGGCTGCATGGCTTTCCCAAGCCCCTGTATCCCCTCCTCTAAAACCCAGAGCACGTGTTAGGTTTCCGGAGAGCAGTGATGTCCAAAATGGCCCCCAGTCCCTAGGGGGTCCACAAGATGGTGGATGCCATGTGGCATCTTCCCAAACCTGGTCTTCTTCCTCCCAAAATCGGCCTAAGCATCCCAAAATTCCTGCCCCATCCCCCTCTCCTCCTGTTCCTCGTGACCCCTTCCCCCCTCCCCCCGCCTTTCCTGCAGTACCCTCGGCTCCGCCCCTCTACTCCTCCCAGGGGGCGTCTGCTGACGTGATGTCACCAGGCGTCCCCACACCCTGCCAGCCCCTTGACCCCGCCCCCTGTTCCCACAGTATCCCCGCCCCCTGACTGCCCCTTGACCCCGCCCCTTGTTCCCACGGTTTCCCCGCCCCTTGCCGGCTCCCTGTCCCCGCCCCCTTCCCCGGGTTCCCACGGTGGGGACACACCCACTGCCTGTCCCCAAACCTGTAGCTGTGATCCCAATGCTTCTGATTCCAGGGATACAGAGCAGGGGACAGCAGACCCAATGCACAGTCCCATGTTGTCACTGGCTCCTGTTACGTTTCAGCCTGCAGCTCAGGGAGGAGCAGCCCCAACTGCTAATTGGAGTTCTTTTGGATGACAATTGATTAAAGAGATCTGTAAATCTCATAAAGAATATGGTCCACACAGTCCATATTTCTGTGGCCTTTTAAATTCTGAATTAGTAGGACTGTTGTAATTCCACATGATTTAAAACAGCTTTTTTCATGTCTCATGACATCCACGGAATTCAAATTATGGGAATCAGCATTGAAACAACTGCTAAAAGATGCTCTCCCAGGCTTACAGGCTGATCCAAACACAGCAAAAGACAACAGTGGTAACCCTATCACCATGGAGCACCTCTGTGGTGAGGGTCAATGGTCTTTACCCTCAATCCAAGCTGCTGCAATTCCTGCAGAAACACTGGAGAAAGTAAAAGAAGCAGCTGAAAAAGCATTCTTTTCCTTCCAACCTGAGGGGCCTTTTGAGCCCTATAGTAAAATCAAACAACTACCATCAGAACCTTTTTTGAAATTTGTAGAAAGGCTAACTAGAGCCATTGAAATACAGGTTAAAAAGGAAAATGCTAGGGAAGCAATTTTAGAAGAAATAGCTTTTACAAATGCAAATGAACAGTGTCGAGCGGCAATCCTGAGCCTTCCCATGGAACCTCCCCCTACATTAAAAGATATGCTTTTAGTCTGTAACAGGAAAGTGCCTCTGATGACTGTGGCTGAAGACACCAGACCAAGGCTGCTGCCAAGACCACCTCAGCGTGTCGCTGTTGCCAGCCCTGCACCTTTTCCCTCAGCACAGCAGTACCCTGGGCAGCAGCGGAGACCAGCAATGGTTGAGCCCACTAAACCATGCCTGCTTTGTAATAAGCTAGGACACTGGAGTAACCAGTGCCCCCTGAAAAGGCAATTTGATGAATTTAGAAATGGCAGGGGAGGAGAACTACAAGCCCTCCCTGGGGGTCAACAACAAAAAAACTGAAAATAAAGCGCCAGCCTGCCAGGCATACAGACACAAAAAGAGCAGGCCAAGAGAATAAGGGTAGCAAAACAAACCAAGCGCGCGATAATATTATAACATTTGTGTAAGTGAAGCAGGTGCTTCAAAGACCAAGTCTGCTAGTCCACTGTTGAAAGTGAAACAAAATAACCTTTGTTGTGATTTAAGTGATTCTGTATTAACCGCATCTTCTGTCAATGAGCCTTACAGGTTGCAGCTGACAGAGTCACTCCACCTGAAGGACACTGACTGGCATTTTGTCTCTGTAAATCCTGAACAGAAGGGTACTTGGAACCAAATTCGTTGTAAGTACATCATCACTGGGGACAGCAAACACACACCACAAGAGATCAAAATTGCTCCGGGAATGACAACATCAGATCCCAAGCAATTTGTTCTCAGCCTGCACTGTTTCCACCCACCCCTGTTTCTTCCCAAGGGACAAATTGTTGCTCAAGCTATCCCTGTGCCATCTTTACCTGAAAATATCGAAAAACAAGGGCCCACAGTCGCCCGGGTCCAAGTTATTGGGACAGATAAACCCAAATTGTGGTGCAATGTCAGTGGGGGTTGGGAGTCTAAACGCATTGAGATGCTTGTAGACACAGGTGCAGACTGCACAGTGATTCCAGTACAAGACTGGCCAGCACACTGGCCTTTACAAAATGTTGCTGGTCACCTTCGAGGTGTAGGAGGTCTGCAATTGGCAAAACAATCCAAAAGCATTATTCAATTCGAGGGTCCAAACGGACAATTGGCAAATATCTGTCCATTTGTGTTAGATTATTCAGAACCTTTGTTTGGGAGAGATTTAATGGCCCAGTGGGGTGTCACAATCGATATTCCAGACTCTCCACAGCATTTTTGTGCAGCAGTCATTGAACAACAGCGCCCCACCCAAAAACTGAAGTGGAAAACAGACAAACCAGTTGACGTAAAACAGTGGCCACTCAGTAAACAAAAAATAAAGGTGCTTGAGGAACTAGTACAAGAGCAACTACGAAAGGGCCACATTGTGGAGACCATGTCCCCATGGAACTCTCCAGTGTTTGTCATCCCAAAAGCTGACAAAAAGAGGTGGCGACTCCTCTGTGACCTCCGACAAATTAATAATGTAATTAAAGATATGGGTTCTCCCCAACCTGGTATGCCATCTCCAACAATGCTTCCCCAAGATTGGAAATTAGCTGTTATTGATATTAAAGATTGTTTTTTCCAAATCCCATTGCACCCTGACGATGCACCGCGTTTGGCATTCTCAGTCCCTTCTATCAATTCAGAAGCTCCTATGAAAAGGTACCATTGGACCTTTCTTCCTCAGGGATTAAAGGTATCTCCAGCTATCTGCCAGTGGTATGTCTCTTCCCTGCTTTCCCCAGTGCGTGCAGCCGCAGAGAAGGCCATCATCTATCATTATATGGATGATATCCTTGTGGGTGCCCCCAATGATGATTTGCTCACACATGCGCTTGACCTAACGATCGATGCATTGATTGCTGCAGGGTTCGAGCTCCAGGAACAGAAAATTCAAAAGATGCCACCTTGGAAGTATTTGGGCTTAGAAATTGGAAATAGGACCATTGTTCCTCAAAAACTAGAAATCAATCCAAGGATCAAGACCCTTGCGGATGTCCACAAGTTGTGTGGGTCTTTGAATTGGGTAAGACCATGGCTTGGTCTGACTAATGAAGACCTTGCCCCTCTTTTCAATTTATTGAAAGGGGGAGAGGACCCAGGTGCTCCTAGGTCTATTACCCCAGAGGCATGGAAAGCTCTAGAAAAGGTTCAGATTGCAATGTCCACAAGACAGGCCCACCGATGCCGGCCTGACCTGCCATTCAAATTTATCGTTTGAACTAAGTTGCCACACCTCCATGGAATTATTTTCCAGTGGGAGGAAAAACAAACACCTAAGGAAAAGGACACACCAAAAAAGGACCGGGACCAGAGGGACTCTCTCTTGATCATAGAATGGGTTTTCCTCAGTCACAAAAGGTCCAAGAGACTGACAAAGCCTCAGGAACTGATAGCGGAACTGATCCGGAAAGCAAGGACCCGGATCAGGGAGTTAGCGGGATGTGATTTTAAGTGCATTCACATTCCAGTTGAGTTAAAATCAGGTCAAAATACTATGAAAATACTGGAACAATTGTTTCAAGAAAATGAAGTGTTGCAGTTTGCTCTGGATTCCTACTCAGGACAATTTTCGGTAGCACGGCCCGCTTGCAAATTGTTTGAACAAGATGTTCAATTTACTTTAAAATTAAGAACTGCTCTGAGTAGGAGACCTTTAAAAAGGGCTCTAACTGTCTTTACACATGCGTCCGGGAGGTCCCACAAGTCCGTTATGACTTGGAAGGATCCTCAAACCCAGCAGTGGGAGACTGACATTGCTGAGGTGGAAGGTTCACCTCAGGTTGCTGAATTGGCTGTGGTTGTTAGGGCTTTTGAAAGGTTCTCAGAACCATTTAATCGGATTACGGACTCTGCATATGTGGCAGGAGTAGTATCCAGAGCAGATCAAGCAATACTGCAAGATGTATCTAACACTGCACTTTTTGAATTGCTTTCCAAACTGGTAAAGTTAGTCACTCACCGAGAGCAACCATTTTATGTGATGCATGTCAGGTCACACACTGACTTGCCAGGGTTTATCGCTGAAGGCAACAGAAGGGCAGATGCTCTTGCTGCACCTGCAGTGATGGCCACTCTCCCAAATGTTTTTGAACAGGCAAAAATCAGCCACCAGCTTTTCCACCAAAATGCACCTGGCCTGGTTCGCCAGTTTAACATCACTCGAGAACAGGCCAAAGCGATTGTGGCCACGTGCCCAAATTGCCAACAACATGCACTCCCTACAGTGAGTACGGGAGCAAACCCAAGGGGACTGAACAGTTGTGAACTGTGGCAAACGGATGTGACACACATACAGGCTTTTGGACGGCAGAAATATGTTCATGTTAGTGTAGATACCTTTTCTGGAGCGGTCTATGCTTCTGCCCACACAGGAGAATCATCTATTGATGCTATTAAGCACCTCTTACAGGCTTTTTCTTTCATGGGCATCCCCAAGGAGCTGAAAACTTATAATGGGCCCGCTTATAAATCCAAGGAATTCGGGAGCTTCCTGCAGCAATGGGGAGTAGAGCACAAAACTGGCATCCCCTACTCCCCTACAGGTCAAGCCATTGTAGAAAGAACTCACCGTGATATTAAAAGGGTCCTGGACCAGCAACAACAGGTTCTGAAGCTAGAACCTCCCCACATCCGGTTATCCAGGGCACTATTCACAATCAATTTTCTGAATTGTTCTTTTGACAGCCTGAACCCACCCATCCTACGCCACTTTGGGGGGAGCAGTCATAGGTTGATAAAAGAAAAACCTCCAGTTTTAGTAAAGGACCCTGAGACTTGGAAAATGGTGGGACCTTACAAATTGGTTACTTGGGGACGTGGATATGCCTGTGTGTCCACCCCCTCTGGTTTAAGGTGGGTTCCTTCCAAATGGGTAAAGCCCTATGTTCCCAAAGTCTCAGGGAAATCTGCAGAAGCACCCCAGGTTGCTCACGCTGCCTGGAGTAGAAAACGCCACATACGTTCTCTGGAGGAATTTCCATTTAAGCCTCCTATCTGGAATAGCTTGTAATATATGTCTGTCTCAAGTTCCTTGTACCAGTTTAGATCCCACTGTTCGTGTGAAGCCTCGAGATGCCATGAGACCGAGCCTGCTTCTGTCCTACTCGTGATCATCCCACCTGTGATCTCCTATCGCAGCCCAAACCACATATGGACTGCCTTGACAAAGGCTCTCAGACATCAACAGAGAAACTGACAACGGGCTGAATGGACTGTTCAAAGGCTGTGGACTCGCGGGCTGGTTGGGATCTATTCTGAAAACTGTAATTTTAGTGCTGTTTATTTTAGTTATAGTTATTGTAGTTTTTAGCATTGTTTTTGGACTAATCAAACGCATGGTTCTCAAGTTAATCTCAAGCTCATCTCCCCCTCCTGAGGTCAACCATTTGGAAGCCCTCAGTGCTCCAGTGGATGACCTGGAGGCCTCAGTGGAAAACACTGACCCTCCTGTAGAAGAAGAACCGATTTACCAACCATGGTTTGGCAATCATTCTGCACCATAAACACAGTCCTCTTCTTTTTAAACAAAACTAGGGGGAGATGTTGCGGTGTGTTGCAAGGTCCTGTTTTACCTTCTCCCTTCCCCCTCGCCCCTCGCTGAGTGTGCCCTGTCAATCAGGCTAACATACCAGCAAGGCGTCGTGTGATAGGTGTCCCTAGTCCCTTGAGACCCTGCCCCTTCACCTGGTTGGTAGCTCACCTGTCCCCTCCCCTTCCCCTGCCCTGAGCTTAAAAGGTTAATGAGACCATGCGGCCTCTATTCTGTTGGAGGAATTGCCCCAGCTCAGACCTCTGTGACCATGGAATAAACATCTGGATATAACCCTCCAGCAGAATCCACTCCTTCCTTCTCTTCACCATCACCAGAAGCTCTCTCTCCTGAGGTAAACGGAGTCCTGACAAGCCTGGACTTGCGTCTGTGCCCTGCTGCACTTTCCAGCAGCCAAGGTATCTCTGGGGTAAAACACCACAGTGCTGCCTTTGGCCCAGCAGCGAGGGTCAGAACTGGCCCAGGTACCATCTAACTGGTTATATTGGGATTCATATTCCAATATCAAGCCTTGGGAATAAAATGGGAATTACATATCCCATGGCATCTACAGAGTTTGGGCTGGGTAGAGAGGATGAACCAGACTTTAAAGAGAACTTTAACAAAATTAATGATTGAAACCCAGATGTCATGGGTAAAATGCCTACCTTTGCCTCTATTGAGGGTCTGAACACAACCCAGGTCAGACTTGGGAGTGTCACCCTATGAGATGATGTTCAGATTACCCTTTCTGACCACCCAACATGAAACTGCTATTTATGAAGTAGGGGAAATGAGTGTTAGAAAATATGTCACCACAACTGCAAAAACTCCTGAAAATTTGCGGTTGAAAGGGATAATCCCTCAAACTACACCTTTAGAATTTAAAATTCATAATATTCATCCAGGGGAATGGGTACTAGTGAAAACATGGAAAGAGTAATCTTTAACTCCACAATGGGAAGGTCCTTTTCAGGTACTACTGACGACTGAGGCAGCGATCCGGACCAGGGAACAAGGGTGGATCCACACCAGCAGAATCAAAGGACCTGTGGAAGAACCTAAGGAATGGACAATAACATCTAAATCGGGTGATACCAAATTGACTCTCAAGTGGGGACCAGGTGGTAGTGAACTGGGAGGACCCAAATGAATCAAGGAATGTACGAAGAATTACACTTAATTGGGAAATAAAGCCGAGCATATATCAGTGGTTTTAAGTACCGCCTGGATAACTCCTGAGACACCTCCAATACCCTCCTTGGGGAGGGATACTTCCATTTCAAACAGGAGGATCAGGACTGTTTTGGACAGAGAGTTCTTGTATTCTGACCTTAGCATTTGACTTATACTAAGAAGAGGAGGAACTACAACTTCCATCAGTGCCATATCGTATACCCTGTTTGATTCCTCCAAATACCGGACATGCTAGCTGGGTTAAATGTAAATGTTTAAATTATGGGAAAAATTGGTATTGTAGTTCACACAACTGATGCTCTCCTTGCTGGAAGTGTTGAGTGCCAAATCTATTGTCTATCGAGGTAGAACTCAAAACAACTGAAATAATAACTTTGTTTTGTGGATGGGAATTATTAGTGCCTATTGAATGGGAAATACCTGAAGAACGGTGGTAAACTACAGTTAAGGAATGTCAAAAACTATTTGCCTGGAAATTAGCAAAAAGGAAGTGACAAGAAAAAAGAGGGCAAGACTGGATTGGCCGCTGTACTCACCACCGAGAAGGTCATATACACCTGCTATGGGTAGAAACCACACAGGCATGGGAGGTGGGAGTATAAGCCATACCAGACCTCTATTATTCCTTTTTCTGTCACTCATCTTTTCTTTTCCCTTTCAGGATACCGGCAAAGTCATGTCACAGATGTTACTGAAAACTGTATATGGAAAGACACCAAGGTTCCTTTTTTATTACACACACCCATATCAACAGTCGCTATTATAACCCATCCAAATTAGGCAATTGTATACAAAATGAGAAAAAGTAGTGGATTGCGGAGAATTTGGGAACAAGTGGTAACAGGTTGGGAAGTAAATGTCCTAAAGGAGAGAGATGGGTTTGTTTCACTTTTGCTAGTGGGAGTAAGGTCCAAGATTTGATTAAAGAACAACTAGTAAGTAGAAAGGCAAAACCAGTACAGCAATCAAAATCTGTGCCAATTTCACTTCAAGATTTATATACAAAACTTGAACAGCAATTAGAAAAGGAAATAGATATCTCAAGACTGGGGAAAAATCTGTTTGTGGAATTAGGGGAAAGAATAAGTAAGGTGTCGTAGGAAGGGGACCTGGACACCAGATGGTTCATCACAGGTCCAGTTTATTGAAGAAAGTATCAAACACTTATACAACAAATAATAAGCTTATGAATATTCTGTAAGCCAAGCAATCTATTGGTTAAACTATACCATGAACTCTTCCTCATTCCTTAGGGGTTACATCTCTCTTTTCTCATGTCTCTTTCACTATTTGTTATCCTACTACAGCTAGGCCCAAGGACACACTATCTTGCAGGTGCAGGACTTGGAATTAGCCACGGTTTTGTACTTTTCCAGTCTTTAGCCAGCCAAATTCCCAACAGTAAGGAACTTGACATAACCTACTGCTGGGTTTGTGGGGGAGCTTTGATGTCAGAAGAATGGCCATGGAAAGGCAGTAGCTTAGGCTCAGTTGAACTCCTTAAGTGGAACCCGGCAAATACAAGGGGGGAAAACTGACCTGAAGGGTGGATTTTAAGCTCAACAGTGATAGGAGAGGAATGTCTCTGACATACTTGGAAAAATGTTCATAATGAAGTAGGAAATACTCCCTGTAAGAGATATAAAGTTAGCAATGGAACTTCTACATGGTGGATCCCAGAGGAACCAACTCAGTATTGGACTCGAGGAGAAATGAAAAAGAGGAATTGTAAATATAAAAACAAAATTGGACTTTTTCAATGAAATTATACAGGCAAAAATCCTTATTCTGGGATCCCAGAAATATCCAAATTTTGGGAAAATATAAATAAACAGAAAAATTATTATTGGAAGGCACCAGATGGCTTATTTTGGATATGTGGAAAGAAAGCATACCCAAGACTCCCCTCTAGTTTGAGAGGGAGTTGCGCTTTGGGAATTATACAGCCAGGATTTTTTCTTCTACCAGGACCAAATGGAGATCAATTGGGAATACCAGTTTATGAGGACCTAAAAAGAAATAAAAGGGACTTGATTGGGGGATCCCAAAAATGGGGAGATGAGGAGTGGCCCCAAGAATACATAGTGGAAATATATGGGCCAGCCACCTGGGCACCAGATGGGAGTTGGGGATGTCGGACCCCAATTTATATGTTGAATTGTATTATAAGACTCCAAGCAGTTGTGAAGATAACTAACAGAACTGGTCGGGCAATGGAATTAATATCAAGGCAACATAGCCAAACAAGAGCTGCTGTTTATCAGAATAGGTTGGCCTTAGACTATTTATTAGCTGAAGAAGGGGGTGTTTGTGGAAAATTTAATACATCAGATTGTTGTTTGAAAATAGATGATAACGGAGATGCCGTCCTGGATATAGCCAATGATATCAGAAAAATCGCCCATGTACTAGTTCAAAAATGGGAATCAATGCTAAAAACTAGCTGGTGGCATAAAGTATTGGGAATAGAATGGTGGAAGAAACTAGGCTTCTTCCTTTTATGTGCTACAGCTGGTTTGATATTTCTTCCCTGCTTGATCCCCTGCTTTATTCAGCTCATCTCCAGTGTAGTCTGGGGCAAGCAAGTGGTAACAATGCCTATAGACCCAAAATTGACTACATCTGGGACTGCACAAAAGATTATGGTGCTAAAGAAACAAAATATGGAAGACCTCTTGGAGGAAGCAAGAATGATTTATGAAAAAATAAGCAAATAATGGAGGATGGAAAACAAGAAATACTGTTCAAGCCAAATGATTTGTAAAAAGGGAAGAGGATAGATTGTTATAAGTACATATTATGTTGTTGGCTTTTCGCAAATATTAGGATGAATGTTATATGTATAATGTTAAAATAACTTTGCTTTTATTTCTGCTATTAACAAAAAACTTAGATATAGTAGTAGGGGTAGCTGATATAGTTAGGAGTGAACTGCCTGTTTGGTCGGGATAACATCCACTGAACATGTAATGAAGACCCTGCTACTGATATGCCAGCTATCAGCATCTGCTGTCCAAAGAAAGTATGGACCAAAGCCCAAACTGGAAGTGATAAGGAGAAGGAGCCAAAACCACAGCCAAGAAACACACATGCTCTAAAAAGGTGGACCCGAGGAGGGGCCATGTAAAATAGTTCCTGGAATATGTAAACTAGCTTATGGATACGCATAAGGGTCTATGAATATGCAACAGGCTGATATAATAGAAAAGGTATTTAAGGGGTATCCATGAAGGTGAAGGTGTGCTCTTGGCTGAGTGCCAAGGCACACCCAGCTGTAATCTTTGCTTTACTGTCTTTGTCTCCTATTGTCCTTTATTAAACTGTTTAAATTTTCACAGGAGAATGAATGTGTTTTTCACACTTTCCCTAATAAACTGTCTTTATCTCAACCCATGAGTTTTCTAGCTTTTAACCTTCCGATTTTCACTCCCATCCCACCGATGAGGGAGTGAGCAAGCAGCTGTGCGAGATTTGGTTGCTGGCTGGGGTTAAACCAAAACGGCTGGCATGTAAGAATCTAAGTGGTGCATCGGAATAAAAAACAATTTTACATTAATGATGTCCATTGCAATGCTTTAGGCAGACTGTCACCTTGCGTATGTGGGGCTTGGGAGGTACACTCACAAGCACAGCGTGCCTATTTTTTATAGCAGTTCACTTTGAAAGTATGTATTACAGCCACAAATATCCTGTCCCTGAAGGGGAAATTTTCATTTCAGTCATGAAAATAGGTTTCACTTGACGTAGAAATAAGGCCAGGACTTGATTCTGCAGCCTGAAGTGGAGCTGTAGGCACCTGTAAATAGCAGCATGGGTACTATTGCAGGGAGGATGCATTAGAGTTAAAAATTATGTCCTAATAAGGCAACTTAGGTGTGCTAAATTTACACATAAATACCCCTTAATAATTTCCAGGACCAGTTGCACCATGGCCTAGGACACATTGTGTCGCCCTAATAAGCACCAGGTTTTGTGTGATGTCACCGAGGAACCTTTGGGGTCTGGCCCCCGAGGGTCTCGCTCACGACACCACAGCTTTCAGGGACCCTGCCTATCCCAGTAGTCCGGGCCCGGCGGGAAGGGGACATCACATGGGGGGGACTCCTGAGTACAATTTGAGATGCGGCTAAGACAAGGAGAGCACTCACTTTCTGCCGAGCCGGGCCGGGCCGGGCCGGGCCTATCCAGCTGGGCCACCGAACCGGATGCCTCCTCCATGCCCAACCAAACAGTCCCAAACACGTCTCCGGAAGCACTTGCCGGACTATAGCGGAAGCGGGGCGGGGCATAGTCTCTTTGGTGCTAACCCCCGGAGAAGATGGTGAGTGCAGGGACCTGGGTGCGGCGATATCTGTCATCATCCGCCGCCGTGCCGGGCTCTGTGAGGCCGTGGGCCCCGTCTGGGGCGTGGGGCGGCCCTGCGCCGTGCTGTGGCCGGGCTCGGCGGTGGGGCTGCGCTGCGGGGAGACGAGGCTGGGACCTGAGCCTGAAGGCCCCGTTCCTGGCCTGTGTGGGGGCGTGGGACATCGCGTCCTGGGCGAAGAGGCAACGATGGGGTATAGGGCTGTGCTACCACGGGATCTCCTTCGGGGTCTCCTCCGTGCTTGCTGCGGGCCTGGCCGGGACAGCGCTCTTCCCAGTGATGAGGGAGCCTTTCAGAGAACGTAGTAAGAGGAAATTTGATTGCCAAAGCCTCTTGTGAGTGTACGGTTAATCTATGAAAATAAATACATTTCTTCAGGAAAAAGCAGTTTACTGTTCATCACCGATAAATTTGAGGGAGATGAGAAAGGAGTTGGAGATAACCACTCGGTGGCTTCATTTTATTTCAGCACTGGGCAGAAGGATAGGAATGGCAAAGAGAAGTGTAAGAAACTGGTTTCTTGAAATGGAGGATACCTATAAAAGAAACTGAGTCAGTGTTTCAGAGATCAGTGTGCCTCTGCCATGTTTACTGAACTTGGTGAATTTAAGAGTGTTTTTTAGAGAAGCCTGTGTTTTGAGTTACATGACTTTTATGTGATAGTGATATTTACAATGTGCAATGTCTTGAAATATTTCTCAGACAAAGGGTACATCATCATTTGGTAAGCGAAGAAATAAGACACACACCTTGTGTCGTCGGTGTGGGTCCAAGGCGTACCATCTGCAGAAATCTACCTGTGGGAAATGTGGTTACCCTGCTAAGCGTAAGAGAAATTGTAAGTAAGAGTTGAGTTTGAAAACTTGTGTTTTTTTGTCGTCTTCAATAATCTGGCTTTTTTCCAACCAAGAAAGAATACTGTATCATCTTACGGTGGTAGGAAATTTTTTGAAATTAATACTGATTTAACTGTTTTTCAGCTAACATGCAGTATTACTGAATAATAATTTACTTAATTTATAATTTTTTTTTCTTCTGTGAAATTGAATAGTTGTGCTATTCAAATGTACCATGCAACTAATTATTTGGTGTACATGAATAACAGTAATTTCTGTGTTCTAGATAACTGGAGTGCAAAGGCTAAAAGACGCAACACCACTGGTACTGGTCGCATGAGGCACCTGAAAAGGGTCTACCGTCGATTCAGGTACAACATTTTATTACAAACTAGTGTAATCTGACATCTTCAATGGATTTCACTGAATTATGAAATTCATCATTCCAAGTTACCACTTATTTAGTATGCTTGATGAGGTATGGTGTTTCTTTTAAAATATATTGTGAAAATAAATTATGTCATATCTGCAAAAGAATATACTGCCAATTATAAAAAGCTCGTTCATTGTTAAAATATAGGCTGTATAGCAAACTCTGATGCTTCTGTTAATTGTAGATAGTACAGAACACAGAGGGTATTGTAATAAAACACTCACAACTCACATTTGAAAAGGCATACTTTGTGTAGCATCACCTCTTTTTGGGAGTCTGAAATTGATGGTTGCACTGAAGTTGGATTTTTCTAAGAAACAATTCTTGAAACGCATCCCAATCCCTTCTTGCCCACAAGAAAAGGATTTAAATACTTCAGTGGTTGCTCTTTAATTTGGAGTACAATTAGTAAGTAGCATCTGATTCTGAGTTACAGGTTTCTAAAATCTGTTATAAAGCTTTGAGTTGTACTTAAAAGGTACTGTACTGTTAAACTTGCTAAGAATTTCATTTTATATGACCTCCATGTACTAAAGCACAGCTCTGTAACTTTTGGCCTGATACACCAGAAAGATGGATGAAAAAACCCAAGCAATTCAAAAGTATTTTCCTAAAAATGTAGATTAGATTTAATAGTGAAAAGTAAGTCTTTTAAGTCCCGGACCTAGGTGTATTTGAGGGATCCATTCATCTGTGTTTTTTTGGTAAGCATAGTCTTACCCAGAAGCATCCAGAAAACACCTTACAATGTGCAACTGCAGCCTGATTTCTACCAAGTGTTGCTGAAGTAGAAATGTCATCTCCAAAAGTAAGCTTGGGGTCAATTTCTGTAAGAAATTGACTTGCACTTCAGTGCTAACAAATGCAAAATCTTTTGCCGAGCTGCTTAGTAGGAACATAAAGTTAGGCATGCCTTCAGTGGATGTGCTGTATCGAATTCAGTCTTGCAATGTTTACTCAGTTAATGAAATCTTCCTGTTTGAAGAAGTCATTTACTTCAGTAGAAAAGAGAGAAAACCATATTGCTTATTCCAAACAGTTTGTGAATTATGTTTCTTAAGAAAAACCACTGAACATATGAACTCCATAGTGATTTCAGTGCATTACTGAGAGAAGCTGAAAAAAGCTGGTGAACCTGATCTGAAACATTGCTTCTTGGAAAATAACTTGGAGCAAAAGTCAACCTTTCAAAAAATGATGACCATATTTCTACTTGTAGGAATGGATTCCGTGAGGGAGCCACGCCAAAGCCCAAGAGAGCAGCTGTTGCAGCCTCCAGTTCATCATAAAGATACATGTATTTGTTAAAATAAATTGTCTTATCCAGAAAATGTCATCTTTTGTACATGTTTTACTTCAGTGAAACATGGTATATTGTGTCTGGCTGAGCTGGAGTTTGTTTCCCCACAGCAGCCCTCCCAGTGCTGTGCTTTGCATTGGGAGCTGGAAAGGTTCTGATAACACACCAGTGTTGTGGCTTCTGCTGAGCAGCACTGGCACACCATCAGTGCTGTCTCTCCAACATTCCCCCATCAAGGGGCTCGAAGTGGACAAGATCCTGGATGGGGACACAACGAGACCAGCTGACCTAAATTACCCAAAGGTATCTGACATCAGCTCAGATATAAAAGCTAAGGTAGGAAGGAAGAATGGGGGTATTCATTACTTTACAGTGTTTGCCTTCCAGAGCAACCACTCTGTGTGCTGAAGCCCTGCTTCCCATGAAGTGTCTGAACATCACTCACCAATGGAAAGTAGAGAATAAACCCATTTTTTTCTTTGCTCATGTGTGCACAAACTTTTGCTTTTGCTTTAGTAAACTACCTTATCTCAACCTACAAGTTGTTTTCCATCTTATTTTCCCTCCCCTGTCCAGCTGGGAAAGGGATCAATAGAGCAGCTTTGTGGGCACCTGGTATCCAACCAAGGTCAACCCACTACAGTCCTTTTTCAGCACACAACCTGTGGGGTGAGACAAGTGCAGTTAAATTTATATAAATATATAAAGCATCCTATAGTAAATAGTTATCAAGTAGCAAGCTCCTATGGGGGGCATGGAGTTTGTCAGCTGCACTCCTTATCTCTGTTTTGCTGAGTTTGGAAACATGTAACACAAACAATGGCTCTATGCTTTGCCCTTACACTGATGGCCTTGTTATGCTGGGGGAACTGTCTTATGTGAACAATGAGGGAATACACTTCCCTCTGCCTGCCTGAGATTGCTGTGAAGGCTTTTATAATGCAGCTTCCCGTGGTCATTGTTCATCCTTATGTAAACTGCTTAATGCTGTTAACGATATTAGCTAATACCATTGGTACACTATGGAGTTCATGGAATCTGGTGTCATCCTGATGTGAGAGAAAACAAACTTAAGGTGAGCAGATATTGAAATCTGCCCTGAGGCATCCAGTTCCTGACTGGGAGGGTGGGTGGAAGGATTTGGGCAGGTTCCTAGGGCAGTTCTCACCTCCCATTACCTGTCACTTTATACCTGAACAGGTAATCAACCCTGACAAACTGACCTGTCAACTGATAGAAGTGTGCCTTGCCTACCCCACCGAAAACCAGCAGCCCCTCACCCTGTACTGGGGCCTGGCCTGTGCCTATTGAGCCTCAGTTCAGTACTCTCAGAGGACTGTAGTTGAGGTAGGAACCCAAACTGCATTTGAGGATAATAATGGCTGAGATAGGGACACAAAGAACAATTACAGTTATTGCCCCAGTAGTGAAAAAAAAAAAAATGAACAAGACGAGCTACAGGTCCATATCATCAATTAGAAAGGGAGGAAGAAGAGGAGGATCAGTGGAGAAGGAGGGGTGACGCTTTTAGCGCTGTGTATTTAATACTAGTCACGTCACTGCTGGGGGGAGTAGTTCCGGTAGGGGGAAAATGCCACGGCCGGAAACAAATGTGGCAAGTTTTGACTGGCTCACTTCAGCTAAGGAGCCTGCGGACCCCGGCACCCTGCGCCCTGCCGTTTCTCCCCTCTTTCCCCGTCCTTCCAGGACGTTTTTGCAGGACGAAGGGCTAAGGAGAGACGGCGGCGCCGATATCAGCTGAGTCTAGCCAAGCCGAAAAAGGAGTCCAGCGGGGTACTGGGAAGAGGCAGCAAAGCGGCAGAACCGACCCACACACACCCCCAGCACAGTGGACTGGTGGTAGAGGCGGTGCAGGACCCTGGTGCCGAACTGAACTCAGCGGAGGGAGAGTCGACTCGGCTTGGACGACCGAGCTTCTGGGGGGTTTGTTTAGTCATTGTATTTTCGGTTCGTTTGTTGGGGTTTTTTGTTTGGTTTGGCTTTTTGTTTTCTTTGGCTGGGGGGTGTTTGGTTGGTTTTTTTATTTTGGTTTTGTTTTGTTTTTTTCTGGCAGCGGGGGAGGGAGGGTGTTAAACCGCAGAACCCTTGGTCATATTGCTTCAGGCTTCATATCGCCTTTGTTGGTTATACCATTTTCTTTTTGTACAATCGTTTATTATTATTGCTGTGTTTATTGCAAGCCTCTTTAGTAAATTGTGACTTTGGCTTCAATCTTCCTTAGTATTTACTTCAACGTTATAGAAAAGCGGGCGGCTCGAGTGGCCTTATTTTCCCCGATGAGTTTTTAAAACCAGGACAAGGGGCAGGATGTGCTCTAGCCGCTGGAGCTGAGATTCTCCTGCAGCCCGTGGTGAAGCAGCTGTGCCCCTGCAGCCCACGGAGGACCATGGGGATGCAGAGATCCACCTGCAGCTGGTGGAGGAGCCCCACATTGGAGCAGGTGAATGCCTGAGAGGAGGCTGTGAACCCCTGGGAGGTCCGTGCTGGAGCAGGGACCTGCAGATCCATGGAGAGAGTAGCTCATGCCAGAGCAGGTTTCCTGACAGGACTTGTGACCCCATGGGGGACCCACGCTGGAGCAGGCTGTGCCTGAAGGACTGCACCCCGAGGAGAGGGACCCACGTGGGAGCAATTTGGGGAGGATTGTTGCCTGTGGAAAGGACGCTGGAGAAGTTCGTGGAGAACTGTCTCCTGTGGGCGGGACCCATCCCGGGACCCATCCCCCACACCCCACATTAGAGCAGGGGAAGGACTCCTCTCCCTGAGCAGCAGCAGGAACCATGTGTGATGAACTAGTCATAACCACCATTATCCTTATCCAGGTGCTTTTAAAGTCTTATTTTACTTCTGATTATCCTGCTCTGATTTTGTTAATAATAAATTAATTTCTCTAATTTGAGTCTGTTTTGCCCATGATGTGATGGTATTTGGTGGGTGATCTCTCTGTCCTTATCTCAACCCATGAATCCTTTGTTATATTTTCTCTCCCATGTCCAGCTGTGAACAGGAGTGATTGAGAGGTTTTGATGGATGTCTGGCATCCAGCCAGGGTCAACCCACTACAGTCTTTTTGGTGCCATCACTCAGATCATGAGGATTTTGAGATAAGGATAGTAATTGAGAGAGGTAATGGGCAAAACAAGTACCGAACAATATTAGAGAGTAGAATGATCGTGGGGAATTGCTGTAATTGTGTCAAAGGGACAAGGGGTGGATTTTGTGTAAGTTGTCCATTTTTGTTCTGTGTTATGATTATATTATTTTGGTTTTTGTGGAGCGAATTTTTGTCCATGGTCTTCACCATGGGCTGCAAGGAAATCTCAGCTCCAACGCCTGGAGCACCTCCTGTCCCTCCTTCTCCACTTACCTTGGTGTCTGCAGGGCTGTTACTCTCACATTCTCACTCCACTCTTCTCTGGCCACAGTTACATCTGCACAAAAACTTTTTTTCTTTTTCTTCTTAAATATGTTATGCCCATTCATCCTGGAGCCAGCTGACATTGGCTCTGCTGGACATGGAGGAAGCTTCCAGCAGCTTCTCACAGAAACCACCCCTGTAGCCCCCCTGCTACCAAAACCTAGCCATGCAAACCCACTACACATGGGATTCCTGAAAATGCATGTATTTACACATACAAATTATTGATGGTATGCACTGAAGCAATTATTTATAAATAATCCCTTAATTGACTTTTCATTTGATAGCACCTTCACCTTGAAAAGGGCCATCATCTCTGTGCTGAATTTAAAAAGAGGGTTGTATGTTACTCACCTTTCCTGCAAGAGAAATGAAATATTGGCACTATGGACTGAGTTTCATTGTGTCCTAGCATGTAGAGTCAGAATTTATCGCAAAGATGGTAATTGAATAATGGCTCTAAGTGCTGTTCTGGGAGGGAATAGTTTAAGAGGGATTCTCAGTCTGAGACATTGTTCACTGTTTTGTGGCTCTGAAAGGCCTGCAAAAGTATTGCCTATTCAGTGGGTCATTGCTTGGGTAAAAAGAAACTGCCAAGTCTGGAGCACACATACTGCCAGACATGAAGGGACTGGAGATTTGTTATTGTTGATACACAAATAGATCAGAGTTAATTAGTAAAAGGACTAGAGCACAAGTCTTATGAGGAGCAGTTGAGGGAACTGGGATTGTTTAGCCTGAAGGAGGCTCTGCGGGACCTTAAAGCTCTCTACAACTACCTGAAAGGAAGTTATAGCTGAGTGGGGGATTGGGCTCTTCTCCCAGGTAGCAAGTGACAGGATAAGAGAAAATGGCCTCAAGATCCATCAGGGTAGGTTTAGGTTGGATATTAGGAAAAATTTCTTCACTGAAAGGGTGGTCAGGCATTGAAACAAGCTGCCCAGGGCAGTGATGGAGTCACCATTGCTGGAAGTGTTCAAAAAACATGTGAATGTGGCACTTGGGGACATGGTTTTGTGGTGGACTTGGTAGTGCTGGGTTAAGTGTGACTCAGTCTTAAAGGTCTTTTCCAACCTAAATGATTCTAGGATTTTATGCTGGGTGAAAACATTAAATGGTAGGTAGTATGATACAGAAGTCCATGACTTTGAGATACATTTGAATTATGGATTGGTACCTGATAAACTTGCACCCTACATGATGTGTTACTGTGTCACTCAGCTAGCTTTCAAACTCAGCTTTAAAAACGTGATTGTAAGGTAAAACTTTTGGAATTTTAGAAGATGGTAATCCCTGCAAGGCTTTAGAGGATTTCAGATGCTTTAGAGAGAAAATGCTTAACACACACACCTCTCTTCCTCCCCCCCCCCAAAAAAATACCAAAACCCAAACAACCAACAAACCATCAAAAACTTCTAATATTTTAAGCTTCTGAGGCTGTTCTATTATTCCTTTGGTTTCATATGAATTTATAGAAGTAGCATACTGCTTTGTCAATACTGAAGGATTAGCAGTCCACAAATGTATCAGCTTGTGCAGATCACTGAAGAAATTTTCAGCCGGGTTTGAAATTAGAGTGCCCTTGACTGCACTTTCTTATATTTTAAATGAAGTATAGTTAATACTTTTGGATAATTGAGTGTATCTACTTAGGCTGTTTGTAAACAAAAAGAGAAATATTGTCCTGCTGTTCTCTTAGCATGTAACAAATATATTGTACTCACTCTGCTTTTAATTGGTCCTGAGAGATTGAAAGTAAGTGGTGTCAAAGCTGTTAACTTAAAAATACATTTTGTACATATTGCACATCTATGTATTCACAGGGCTCAGGAATGCATCTAAAATGTGTTGTTTGATTATATACTGGGAAACAAATGTAAGAGGAAGTAATCATAAATGTCTTGTTATTCTCAGAGTGAGAATAACCCCTCAGAGCATCTTAAAACAGGTCAGCAAGGCACTAAAGGCTTTTTAAACTATAGTACTGTTGGATGGCAGGTGTTCTGACTATGGGTGGGAATGAAAACCTTTGCTTTGCAAAGTCTTATATGATGTTCTTTGTGTAACATGGGATTTTTGTTTTGAGCAGCCTGTGTTGCATTAAAAGTAAGAAATTTGGCAGAAAATAACTCCACTTGCATTCTAGCTGGTCAGAGAGATCAGAGGAGCTAGGTGCGGCCAGGCTTAATTTCTGATTAGAACCAATTTAGTTCTATAGGTCTGGTCCTGTTCAGTAGGAACTTCCATGAGCACAGATTTTTAAATAGTGCAGTTTACCAGTCTGATCATATAGGTCTGGTTGCATTCAATAAGAATCTTGTGATCGATCACAGACTCACAAATAATGGGATATATTGAAGGAACAGAAATACAGATTTGGAATAATAATATTGTGTTAACCTGAGTAATAATAATCGTACACAAAATCTTATCAAGAAGGTGTCCCTGCTTGGGAGGAGGGAGAGGAGAGGAGAGTAGCCCATCAACTGTCTCCAAAGTCTATTTGCATCTTCCTCACTAAGTGAAATTTCTACCCTCCTTATATATAGCCCTATATTATCTTCCTCCTCCTATGCAACGTATAGCATGATCTAAGTTAAGAGTTGAGTATTGTCATATATGTGGTACCATGTACTTCATTAAGCTTATTAACATATGCAGGGGTGTGCATTTTAATGACCCTTAATCAGGCAAAAGTTAATTTTTGGCCATGGTGTCAAGTTCCAGTCATATGACTTTGTTCTGTCCTGTGCTGTTAGTTTGAGCCAAAACAAGAGCATCCTATCTCCACAGGACCTTCTTTAGCCAACTCATCCTTTCTTGATGTCAGCTACACAGATATCCATCTACAAAAATAACACAGAGGGAATGCAGTGTGGGCTGCAGATAGATAGTAAGTCTTAGCCCTTGCCTAGATTCTCGGTCATCATCCCACAGCCTGTTATGCTGACCCACAAACATAATATTGAAAAGGCAAGTGATTAGCTATTTGCTGCTTCTATCTGTTAGCTCTTCAGCCTAAATTATATTATGCTGTATCACACTGCTGAAAAATGAGCATTTATATAATATAAAACATATCAAGGTAATACTGATTGAAACTTGCAATGGCTTGCAGTCACTTTGAAAACTTACGCACTTCCTTTCAGGGGGAATTTTAGCTATACCAAGAATGAATTTTATGAACAGTTTAACAGCTGCTGTATTTTAATCTCCTTTAAAATTCTTGGTGAGGGGCAGTGTTGTAATCTTCACTGCAGTGTTGTTCTTGCCTTTCTGCTGGGGCTCCTCTCCATTCTCTGCAGCACAATCCTTCCTGTCTTCTCAGGAGCTCCTCCTGGGCTCTCGACCCACCCCTATTTATTTCAGTTACCATCACGAGCTACAGCTGCTGCCCAACTAAGGCCTTTGCAGCTGTAGCTCGTTTGGAGCAACTCGGACCCACACAGATCTTACAATACAACATGTATTCAGGCCCCCACAGGGCAGGAGATCAGTTAATTTGGGTTACGTCAAACCTATTCAAAAGAGCTTAGGTAGCTCACTATTACATGTCAGTCATATTTGGACTAAAAGCTTTACTAGATATAGTTTCTGAAGTGCTTCAGTTCTTTGTAGTGTTTTGTTAAATGTTGAAAGGTTGACTGCCTCAATGATTTTACAGTATATAAATGATCTTTTGAGATCTTATTATAATAATCTTAACTTGAGGATTATGAGTTAGAATTAAGCCTCTGCATAGTGTTCACTGGTACTTTAGATCAGCCCCCTTTATGTCCAAGATCCTACACCTGAGTCACAGCAATCCCAGGCACATCTGCAGGTTGGGGGGAAAAGTGATTGAGAGCACCCCTGCAGAGAAGGACTTGGGGGTGATGGGTGATGAAAAACCATGAGCCAGCAGTAAGTGCTCACAGCCCAGAAACCAACAGAATCCTGGGCTGGATCCAAAGGAGCATGGGCAGCAGAATGAAGGAGGTGATTCTACTCCTCTATTCTGCTCCTGTGAGACCCCATCTGGAGTACTGAGTACAGTTCTGGTGCCTCTAACATAAGAAGGACATGGAACTGTTGGAGCAAATCCAGAGATGGACCAACGATATTGCTAAGAGGACTGGAGCACCTCCCTTACAAAGACAGGCTAAGAAAGTTGGGGCTGTTCAGTCTGGAGAAGAAAAGCTTCTGTGGAGACCTCACAGCAACTTCCAGTACCTGAAGGGGCTACAGGGAACTGGAGAGGAACTCTTCATCAGGAACTGCAGTGATAGGACAAGGAGTAATGGGTACAAATTGAAAGAGGGGAAATTTGAGTTAGATATTAGGAAAAAATTCTTTAATGTGTGGCTGGTGAGGCACTGGAACAGATTGCCCAAAGAAGTTGTGGATGCCCCATCCCTGGAAGTGTTCAAGGCCGGGTTGAATGGGGCTTGGAGCAACTTGGTCTAGTGGAAGGTGTCCCTGCCCATAGCAGGGGGATGAAAGTAGATGATCTTTAAGGTCCATTCCAACCCCTTAAAATTCTGTGATTCTGTACATAACTATTACCATACACAGTCTGTAATGTTTTATGAAATTTTTTTTCATACCATATTTCTTATTAAAGCTTTCGTATTTTTATTCCATAGTAATGAACAGATGGGTTTTAGTATTTTGTCCCATTAGGTTAGGGGGATGCTTTAACAAATAAAGACTTTTCAGGGATCCAAATTAGTTTTCCAACTGTTAAATTCATGACTGTAACAAGTAATACTGAATGTTCTCTGAATCATATTTAAGACTATTACTAGAAAAAATGCTTTTTTAACCATATGCAACACACTGCATTATTAGTGCCTGAAACCCTGTCTGCATGTGGGTGTTCAGCCATGTTGTGTTTTGACACTGGTCCAATGCCAGGCATCCACAAGAGTCACTCGCGCATGCTCTGTCTAGGTTTGAAAGACAGGTGTCTGCTAGGGGCGGCAGGAGCTGCACTTGAATGGAAAATGTAAACCCCCTCCCTCTGAATTATTATAATTTTGAAATTAAGGGGCTC
Organism: Zonotrichia leucophrys gambelii; assembly: GCF_028769735.1. Taxonomy (NCBI): domain Eukaryota; kingdom Metazoa; phylum Chordata; class Aves; order Passeriformes; family Passerellidae; genus Zonotrichia; species Zonotrichia leucophrys. The sequence continues at coordinate 341,857 of NC_088199.1, read as the reverse complement.
TCAGGCAAAGATATGAGAATAGGAATAACAGTTCTTTACTAGTATGTATAACAAGGCAAATCAACTACAACAACTATGGCATTAACAACAACCAGAACCACAAACCCAGTAACAGCCTTCTCAGCCACAGGCATTTTCCCCTTTGGTGCAGTTACGGTCACAGACGGCAGGGGCGCTGGTGACTCCCGATGCCCCAGCAGGACTCTGAGGAGCACCAAGCTGGAACGGCAGGAATGAGCAAAAATCCTGGGGTGGTGGACGAGATGTATCAGAAGCTCTGCGGCGGTAGCTGGAAATGCGGGACGTCCCGGCAGGGGAGGGGGTTCAGGGCTACAGCGTGGAGAAACCCAGAGCAGTGCCGAAGAACCGGTGGGGGCGGGGCAGCGGCGGCCCGGCTCCCAGCAGGGCAGGGAGAGGCGAGCTCAGGATTCCCGGGCACCCGAGCAGATGGTGATGCGTCCCTCTTTTAGTGAGGTAGGTGATAATAAGGTCCTAGTTCAGTTGTTCCTCTCATGAGCAGAGGCTTTGGGCTGGGTTATGGCGGTGGCAGCGAATTCTTTTTCCTAAGCAGCAGCTTCGACCGTCCTGCTCCAAAACAGATAACGAGAGAGTGCCTAGTAGCTGCCCTCGCTCCTTTACCTGCCCAATTCTCACGGTATCTGCCCCTCGAAAAGAAACTCCCAAAAAAGAGAGATGCAACCAGATGCCTTCCTCCCCTGAGGCTTTGGCCACTTCTTTGTTGTCTTAAGTACCCAGTTGTCAGTGTCTCCTAGCAACTTAATGGGAAAAAAATTCTACAAGTAAAAACGAACAAAAGGAAAGAAACCTAATCCCCAACACCCTCCCCTGCTACCTCTGGGCAGAGGAGGGAAAAGAAAAAAAAAATAAACGAGGGATTCCTGAGTTGAGATAAGGATCGGGAGAAAACACTTCAAGGGGAAAACAGGCTCAACTTAAGGTTGCAAAGTGAAATTTATTACTATCAGAAACAGAAATTTATTACTAAGAGAAAAAGAAGAGGATAATGTGAGGTTAAATAAGCCCTTAAAAACACCTCTCCCCCCAGCCCCTCCCTCCTTCCCATCAGCAACACAGGGATACAGTGTGGGAGTTTTGGTCACCTGAGGTTTTCTCTGGGAAAGGAGTCCTCCCTGAATTGCGGAAAAGGAAACAAACTCCACAAATTTGTGAAAGTTGTATAGCTGGTATGTGTATTATAGCACTGGACGCATGTGGGGATTGAAATAAACAGGGCAGGAGACTTTTTCTCCTTTTAATGCCTTTATTAAAAGTGATCAGCTCAGGATTGGGCAGCTCGGAGGGGTCTGCAGTCTCCCATCATCTCTCCCAGGGCGACGAGGAGGAGGACATGCGCAGCTTTGTCCACTAGGGGCAGAGCTGGGGGCCCAGTCCTCGTGGGAGCCTTTAGGGCGTGGTGACCCCTTCGGATGTTGGTTTTCCCCGACCCGCTCTGTCTGCTCCTGGCGTTGGGACGACTCCTGTGCTCAGGGTGAGAGGGACTACGAAGGTGTTCAGCATCTCTGCAGGCTCAGCACTCCATTCCTGATGTCCAGACATCACTCAAATCTCTCAACTCTTGGTTGGGGGTCTTTTTTAGCAACCTAGAAGCAGTAGCTTCTCATGGCATGCTGGTCCTGGAGTCACTTTGCATAGCCCCCCCCCCCCCACAAGTGTACCTCTGGGAACTCCAGATCTCTTTTTATCTTCCTTACTGTTATAAATGATCAATCGTGAGCCAAATTATCAAAAATTGCAAAAAGATTTATTAATCTTTCTGCGCGAACACATTACGGTCTTCGAAACCACCACAGCCAAAGAGACAGCATCGGGCCCGGGATCGGCACTGGGTGAACCTGGATCTGACCTCTACACATCAGAATCCCTCCCATTCACGAGATCTGCTTCTTGTGGTGAGGTTTTATACAGTTTATTGTGCCCGAGGCGAAGGAGTTCCAATTTCTTTTGTAAGTCTTTGCATTCATGGCTGTTTCTTTCAGTGTGCAGACCTGGACAAAGATTGTCTCCAGGTGGATAGTTAGTGGTGATGGGCTCCGGGGAAGCCATGTATTCAGATGTATAGTTCTGGCTCCCTGGCTATCTTGATTGATGTAATTGACAGGGCGATGATTGCTCTTAGGTGGTTTCTGATGACTCATACCGGTGATCATCGTCCTGGAAGCGTCTATTCTTATGCTAAAGCATCGATCGTTATCTTAGCCGTGTCAGGGAATTCTTTGGAATCTGAATAGACATCTGCTTCTCTGGCCGTATGTGGTCAGAGACACGTTTTGGATTTTACAGTCTTTAGAACATACATTCTTTAATAGCATGAATTATTTCTACCATATATTACATTGCCAATCCATATGCATAGAATTTCACACCAGGTTCATAAATATTCATTTTACTGATTTCGCGTTACACTTGCGGCTAGTTTTTTTTATCAGAAAGCACAAAAAGAACTCGTGGGACACCCTGTCCTTCCTCCCGCAGCCTCTATGTCTCCCGTTATCTCTGTCCTTCAGCTGAAGCAGTTTCTTCGAACATAGGTTTTTTGGGAGAACGCACAGTCAGACTAAACAGCTATGTTCACAAGCTACAGACTTAATTCAAAATGTACTTTTTACCTAAATAGGAATGGATTTCTACTCTGGATAATTTCCACTCTGTCTCATTCCCCTGTGAGACTGTGGGGTCTCTCCCATGGGAGACAGTTCTCCATGAACTTCTCCGACGTGGGTCCACTCTCACGAGCAGCAGCCATACCGCACGTGCTGCAATGTGGACTCCCCCCATGGGCAGACAGTCCTCCCAGAACTGCTGCGATGTGGGTCTCTCCTTCCACAGGGTGCAGTCCTCCAAGGACAGGCTGCTCCATCCTGGAAGCAGGGGCCCCCTCTCTCCACCAGGTCTTCCACTGGATCACAGCCTCCTCCAGCCAGCCACCCGCTCTGGCATGGGCACCTACCCTAAAGGCTGAGGGTGGATGTCTGCATCCCCCATAGACCCATGAGCTGCAGGGGGACAACCTGCTTCACAATAGCCTGGCAGAGGAATCTCAGCTCTGGTGCCTGGAGCACCTTCTCCCCCTCCTGCACTGACCTTTGTGTCACCATGTTGTTTTCCCTCACATGTTCTCACCTCCTCCTCTTCTCTAACTAAAAGCAAAATCCCATGACTTTTGTTTTAATTTTCTTCTTAAATATTTAATCACAGAGGCATTACCAGCCTCTCTCGTTGGCCCAGTTTTGGCCAGCAGCATGTCCATCTTCAGAGCCATCAGCCATTGGCTCTACTGGACATGGTGAGAAGCTTCCAGCAGCTTTTCACAGGAGGCATCTTTGTGGTCCCCCTGCTACCAAAAACCAGGGTGTGCAAATCAATACAAGCCACCACCCCAGTGAGAGCTGCTGTATGCTCTCCACAGGCAGGCCTTGCAGTGTGCAGCAGCACATTGCATGGCACCCTGTGGCTGTGACAATGCAGACAGCCTAGCCATCTCATTGTGCTATCACAATTTCTCAATTGAAAGTATGTCTATGTTCGACACATCTCCTCACTTTAGCATCAGGAAGGACAACCCGTATTGGGGGGAGCGGTTAGCCCTAGCTTCCCACTGCCTACAGGCACAGACCTCGCGGGCGATTGCAGTGCTAGCCAGGAATACGAGGGAGCTTAAACTTCCAGGCAGTGCCACTTCTGATGCCAGTGGGCCCAGGTCAGCTCCTTGCACCACGCCAGAGCTGAGGGAAACTGCCACCGCTGCTGAGAAGCACTCTATGACCGCCTTCCCTCCCGGTCCTGAAATCTTTGCATATTTCCAATATTTCCCGGGGAAGGTGGCATAAAAACACCCCAGCCCCCTCACTCCGCCCCACAGTTTCCGGGGGCTGTTCTTTCCATCCCGCCGTTATGCCCTGCCGGCAGGGCCCACCTGCAGAAGCCTCACCCCTTAGGGTGCCACTGAGCTGACCCAGCCCTCCCCCACCCAACAGCAAGGATTTGCCCCAGGGGAGGGCAGGAAAGTGATAAGTGATGAGATCACTTCCTGATTGGGTTGATGAGTGTTATTTGTTTGCTCCTCCCCTGATAGTACTGCGGCACGGGCGCACTCTATGAGCAGGCTCGGCCCTAGGCTCAAGATGGCGGCGGCAGTGGCGGATAAACAGAAGCACGAGCACGGCCGGGTGAAGATTGGGCACTATATCCTGGGCGACACGCTCGGCGTCGGTACCTTCGGCAAAGTCAAAGGTGAGTGGCAGGGAGTGGGAGACTCACCTGCTCCACGGAGTGCATGGTTCAGTTGGGCTGCGGGGTGTAGTGCGCTGGGTGGGTGTGTTGGGCTGAGCAGCAGAGTCTCCATTTCCGGCTGAGGGACATGGCTGCCTATGGTCGCCTGACGGCAGCCAGTCCTCTAGGGCTGAAATCAGGTGACCGTTGAGGCCTGATCAGAGTGGTGGGGCATCTTGGGGCTGGACTGCCACCTTAGTTTGGGCTTGGTCCTGCTCTGTTTCCTTCTCAGAGTGTTGGGGATGTGGTCTGAGTTTCACTGGGGGTAGTGCCCGGCTGTATCTGTCGAGCCCGGTGGGTCACTGGCATGTGACTGCCCTAGCACCGGGGGCTGACAGGGGTGGTGGGAAAAGGGTTAGGGAGAGTGATATAGGGCTGACATGTTTTTGGGGTGACTGCAAGAAGGCATTTCACAGGCTGTTAACTGGAGCCTCACCCCCAGATGTAGTGGCTACAGGGTGGTGGCCGGGGCTACATTCTGAATGATGTAGACTGGGTGTGGTGGTGTGGAAATATTATCTGATGCTGTGAACATCTTTCAGGAAAGGGGAGTTGTATTAGCTAACTTCTCTGGGGTAGGGACTTCTAATGGGAAGTAATCATAGGGAAAAGCAAAATTTTTCTCTTCTGTATTTACAGAAATAATTGTTGGAAGCGACTTATGCTGCATTTATATAAATCATCATCAGATATGTAATGAAAGTAGATATTTTTAATTCTTGAGCCGTATGTATGTTTTGCTGCACAAATATTAATACTTGATACCCTTATAAGGGAGACAAGATGCTTCACTCTATCAAGGGGAGAAATAAGTATGTGTCTTGGTTTAGGGCAAATTTGGGAGACAATCCCTAAAGGGGTTCTTCTAGAAAAGCAGATTTAATTGGCTCTTCCTTTAACTGGTTTGGGAAAAAATAATTTTTGGAGAATAGTGGAAAAAACCTGTTTATTAAACAATAAAATCTAAATAATATCAAACAATAAAAGTTCTTGTTGCTTTAAAAGAGATGACAAACTCAGAAAAGTCCCCTCCCTGGGTTGTAGCTTGTCTCAGTCTCTTATCAGTTTCTCTGGCGCTGGAAATGTCACGGCCCAGGCCCGGCCCGGTGGGCTACAGATGTGAGCTGCTGGTGCTTTTTTGGGTGTTTAGTCTAGAGTAGGTTTAAACAAGTTTAAATAAAAGGGAAAAAAACCCTACAGTTTGGGAAGCTTTTTTGCTTCAGTTAGCTAAAACTAGCTAAAACAAAGGAGAGTTTTGTCTTGTTGTTTGTTTATCTGTAGACAACAATAGTCTAGGAGTAGGAATGTGGAGGAGTGAGTGCAGTGTCTGTAAACAAACTGCGTGCTTCTTCTCTTTCTCCTTTACTCTCGGGAATAAGTCTTAAAGGTGTAAAACTTATTATTTAGCATAAACAGAACGTATGATTTGGGATAAAATATTATATAGTTAACTCAGGACATTCTACCCCTCATTCCCATATTGTTAGCTTGCTACTAAATTTAATATATATTTTAAATTTATAAACATATATATTATACATCTAATATACAGTTATACACAGACAATGGCAGTAACATTCAGCAAACAGTGATATTTATATATAGTTTCTAATCAACAATCAGATTTCTTTGATGTATGCATCGTGTTCTTTTATCTTTCTGTATTATTTACTATGTGTAACTTGGTCCTTGAGTAAAGTCAACTCTACGAATGGGTTTGTCTGTACTTGAGGCAGAATTGATCTAAACTGTCTTCTCTAACAAACTTCTGACATGTACTACTGGGACTTTGTTTACTCTATGTAAAAGTTCAGATTGGGCAGGGCCAACTCGGTTAGTAGAGCTTTGGTTGTTAATTAACTAGGTGGCTTTTGTCAGGTGTTGCTTTTAATTTTTGAAAGATTTCTTACGTAATGCTTTTAAGGTGGTTTTTAATAGTCTATTGTACCTCTTTACTTTTCTTGTAGCTGCTGTATGGTAGGGGATATGGTATACTTATTTAATGTCATGTTTCCTAGCTTAGGTGTTGATAAGGCTGTTCTTGAAATGAGTCTTGTTGTCTGACTCAGTCCTCTCAGGGGTACCATGTATCGTTTTTGCAGGGTTTTCAGACAAAGGAAGGAATGATAAATCTGACTCCATGTTTTAGAAGGCTAATTTATTATTTTATGATACTATATTATATTAAAGAATACTATACTAAACTATACTAAAGAATAAAGAACGGATACTTACAGAAGGCTAAAAAGATAATAATGAAAACTTGTGACTCTTTCCAGAGCCCCAACACAGCTTGACTGTGATTGGTCATTAAGTCAAAACAATTCACGTGAAACCAATTAAACAATCACTTGTTGGATAAACAATCTCCAAACACATTCCAACGCAGCAAAACACAGGAGAAGCAATTAGATAATATTGTTTTCCTTTTTCTCTGAGGCTTCTCAGCTTCCCAGGAGAAAAATCCTGGGCGAAGGGATTTTTCCAGAAAATATGACTGCCACAACTATGCTTTTAAAGGGCTTGCTTTTTAAGGTTTAGGATGGTGTTATGGGCTGTAGCATGAGTCACAGGGTAAGTTTTTAACTATCTTGTGGTGGCTTCTATTATTGTATGTAGGGCTTGCTTTGGCGTGTCTGGGGCAGTGTGATGTAGTTAATCTGTCAGGCTTCTCCATACTTGTATTTGGACTACTGTCGACTATATTACAGGGGCTTTATTCACTTGGCTTGTTTGATGGTAGCACATGTTTTACAGTCATGGATAACTTGAGAAATACTGTCTATGGTTAAATTCACTATTTGGTTTCATGCTTACTTATAGGTGGTATCTCTACTTTGATGACTTGAGGTATTATGGGCTTATTGAGTTAGGAATAACTTTTTTTGTGTTGCTAATCTAAGTCTATTATTGATACTTCTATTTTTGCATCTTGGTCTACTTGCTGATTGTTTTGGTGCTCTTTATTGGCTTTACTTTTAGGGACATGGGCAGACTTTCAATTAAATCTGCTTTTCTAAAAAAACCCCTTTAAGAGTTCTCTCCCAAATTTGCCCTAAACCAAGAAACCTAGACAATTATGTCATCAATATACTGCAGTTATTCTGGAGCTTCACCCTTTTCCAGTGCAGCCTGGATCAGTCCATGGCAGATAGTGGGGGTGTGTTTCCACCCCTGGGTCAGTCGGTTCCAGGTGTACTGCACGCTCCTCCAGGTGAAAGCGAACTGCGGTCTGCATTCTGCTGCCAGAGGAATTGAGAAAAATGCATTATCAGTGTTAATAGTGGCGTACCACTTCGCTGCCTTGGACTCCAGCTCGTACTGGAGTTCCAGCATGTCCAGCACAGCAGTGCTCAGCAGTGGAGTCACTTCATTCGAGTCACAATAGTCCACAGTCAATCTCCATTCTCTGTCAGACTTGCGCACAGGCCAAATGGGACTGTTGAAGGGTGAGTGGGCCTTATTGACCACCCCTTGGCTCTCTACCTCATGGATCATTTTGTGGATGGGGATCAAGGCATCTCGATTTGTCCAATACTGCCAGCGGTGCACCGTCAAGGTGGCAATTGCTATTCGTTGCTCTTCCCCCTTCAGAAGTCCTACTGCAGATGGCTTTTCTGATAGTCCAGGCAATGTGTTCAATTGCTTAATGTCTTCTGCCTCTACAGCAGCTATTCCAAAAGCCCACCTGTGTCCCTTTGAGTCTTTGTAATAGCTGTTCCAGAGGAAGTCTATGTCCAGAATACATGGGGCCTCGGGGCCTATCACAATAGGATGTTTCTGCCACTCCTTCCCAGTCAGACTCATCTCGGCTTCCAACAGGGTCAATAGCTGCAATCTCTCCATTACCCTGGCAATGGAAACAGGTTCTGCCCCCACATGTCCCGATGACATTAGGGTACACTGTGAACCAGTATCAACGAATGCTTCATATTTTTATGGCTCTGATGTGCTAGGCCATCAGATCCACACCATCTAAAAGACCTGGTTTTCCAGTGCCTCTCCCTGGCTAGAGGCAGGGCCCTTCTAACCCTGGTTATAATTTTATTCCTGGGCATACATACTAGAGGTTCCTTCAAGGGGATCTGACAGATCATACCCAGCAGCTCAGTCATGGGAGGTTGAGGCTACCTTCACTTTAGTGGAACTCGCTTGGTTAGTGTTTCTCTCTTTGAGTTGAAGCACCCATGCTGCCAGGACAGAAGTGGGTTTCCCATTTCACCTTCCCATGTTTTCCCCATGGTCGCGCAGCAAGAACCACAGGTCAGCTCGTGAGGTGTACCCTCTCTCTCTAGCTGGGAGACATTGGGCTGTGACTTCGGGGCCTGTGACTCACAATGGTGCTAAATGGGAACTGTTCCTCCTCACCTCCTCCTTCACCACCTCACTCATCCCTTCTTTGAGGTCCTTAATCACAGCAGAGACATGTGCCTGCATTGGGCCATTGATCATACTCTTGTAATTTCTAAGCTTGTTGGTGACAGAACCCACTGTATCAGTTGTTATCAGCATTAATCATTGCAATCAAGGTGGTGTATTGAGATGGCCATAGATTTGCCAGATTCCACAACATTTGCCCTGTGCACCTGACCTTGTTGGGGTCATTATCATGCCATCAATCCCTCTCAAAGAGTACTTCCAGTACCACCACTTCTCTCAGCTGTTGGATCCCTTCTTCAAGTGTAAGAGCCTAAATGAGAGATGTGGGACTCCAGGCGGCTCTCCAAAATGCAGTTTATTCCATCCAAGAGGTTACAGCAGTCCAGGGTCGTGGGCGACAGAACCTGTGCCTACAGCTGTCAGCTCCAGCTGCAGGCAGGCCTGGAGACCCTTTGGTTTTGGTTACAATGCATTATATACTTTTCTTTGCTTAGCATCTTAATATAGTAGAACCAATCTATACCTTAACTATTATCTATAGCCTATCATAACTACTATAATTACCATATTCACATTACTATTCTCCAATCACTAAAAGTTAGTACATTAGAGTTTAAACTAGAAGTTGTTTTTCAGTTTTCTTGCAGTGGAAAATTCTGAGACCTTTTTTCTACTTGCAACTTTGCTGACTTGTTTGCCTGTGCTATCTTTCTGCTTGGTGAAAACATCTTCTTGTTTGAGGTGGGTTTATCCTTTGCTCTAAGCCATAAAAACCCCTTCTAACTAACATACCCTTTGCCTCCTTGGTTAGCCAGTAAGACTAGCTCAGCAATTCTTTTCTTCTATATCAAAACTTGCTTCCATCTCTATTCCTTCATCAGACTCTGCATTTAAAAATCTTTCTGCTAAGCATACATATCTGTGAGACCTTCTTGTCAAACTTTCATCCTTCCTAACACTCAAGGGTCTCCTAGCGCATTCTATGATGGTACTCCTGCATTCTCTCTCTGTGGACAAACTTCTCCCTTGCACTCATTAAAAGCTGTTCCCAGAGGGAAAGGGGCCCTGGCTCCCTTACAAATACCTGATTCACACCTGAGTCCTGGGTCAAGGGTGCCAAATTCCTTGCCTCAGCACCATCCAGTTGCACACCTGTGCCAGGCTGTATAAGCCTCACGCTCCCATTGTACAATGTCTTTATGCAGATTACGGAGAATTTCATATCTCAGGGACTCGGTGATGATCTCAACTGTTGGCTCCCCTGTGGGTTGTGAGGGCCCTCCTTTCTTATCCTTATTATCTGGGTGCTCTGATTTCATCTTAGACTTCCTCGTTTCCACAGGGGGCGACTGCTGCTGGCTGTGACTGCCCCTGTGGTTCAGCTGGAACCTGGGTAGTTGTAACATCTGTGGGTTCCACTGCTGCACCATCAGACTCTCCCTCTTCGAGGCAGGGAGAGGGTTTCTCACCAGCTGGGGAAATGTAGTTCTTCAGCATCTGGCCCATCTTGCGTATCTCCTTCACCAGAGCCCCAGTCTGGGTGGTTAATTTCTGAGGTGGGCTGCAGGGCAGGGTCAGGCGGTGGGGCAGCATCCCTAGTCTCTGGGGCAGTGTCAGGTTCTGGGGCAACATCCCTATTCTCTGGGGTAGGTATCAGGGTGGTTATCCAAGTCAATCTTCCCTTATCTCTGAATGCTAAAATGAACAGGCTTAACAGACATATCAGCAACACCAACCACTGTATGAAATCATTAGCATTTAGAGAAGATTTGAACCCTTTGAAAACTGGTGGGGTAGACCCAAAGAGCTGGTTGAAGGGTTGGAAAAAAAATTTCCCCCAGTGTAATTTCCTCACAGTAAGTACCATTATTAAAGTAACCCCAAAAACATATAGTTAGTGTGTGATAGCTCTGAATCAATGTGCCCACCTTCCAGAGGAAGTTAAAAATCTATTAATTCCTCACCTCATTAACCCATAAAGCAAACTGGATAACAGCCACAGTAGCCTGAAGTTATAGGACCCATGTTTAGATAAGGGGCTGCAAATGGGAGAAATATAGCCATGACCACGTGCCACTCAAACCAGGGTAAGCTAGACCACATGGCGATACCTAATGAGATTTCTTAATCCAGCAGAAAAAAATTAGGTTACTCAAGAACTGTTATTCCTTTTTCACCCTTTTTCTGTAGATGCCCTCATGACTCACGTTAGGTGCCAAAATCTGTCTTGGTTTGAAAAGACAGGTGTTTGTTAAGGAAGGCAGGAGCCTCTCTTGAAATGGAAAATGTTAAACCCCCTCCCTCTGAATTATTATAATTTTGAAATTAAGGAGCTCTCAGGCAAAGATATGGGAATAGGAATAACAGTTCTTTATTAGGCAAAATAAAAATAAAAATGCAGTAATACAAAACAACACTGACAGAGTCAAAATATGAACTGACACCCTGTTGGTCAGGGTGTTGGTAGCAGTCTGAATAAATGGTGGCTGCAGTGATCCTGTAGAAGGGTGTAGTTTTCCTCTGAAGGTCTAGTGGTGGAGTAGATGGGCCTGGTCTTCCTCTGGGAATCCAGTAGAAAAGAAAGCTGCTCCTCTGGGAATCCAGTGGGAAAAGGCTGTGTCTGGTGTTCCAAATCTCAGATTATATCCAGGTAGGAGTGCTTGGCTCCTCCCCCTGGGCAGAGCATCTCACAATGGGATAATGTAATTTTTATCAGTCATGCAGTGAGACTCAATGGCCCATTAACAGAAGATATCTCCCCAGAGGGAGGATTGGTTGTGGAAGAGATAAAGAAAACTGCCCCACCTGGTTTTAACAGGTAGTCCAATTAACAGAAGATAATTGTCCCACCTCTAACAGATGGTAAATAGAATACACAGCCCCCACCACATCTTGCATTTGCAACCTAAGAGAGATGAAGCAGTTCAAAATATCTAGTATCAGCAAAACAGCAGATACTAACTGGTAACAGACTGGTGACTACTTTTGAATTTTGCATAAAGACAACTGAAAGCAACACCTCAGATAATATCATGTAGAAAAGAAGCCAGTGTTATATTTATGAAAGCTACTTTGTATTACCTCTTGACAGAAATTACCTAAGAAGCCTCACAAATAAGAAGCAATCAAAATATATTTATATTAGTCACCCTAAACCTCAATGAGCTATCAGTCCTTCAAAAGAATCACTGCAAAAAACTCCCTTTACAGATATAACATTTCCTTCTATTTCTTTATTCTTTGATAATGCCAATTGCCTTCATGTTTTGCCATGGCTATGCATAACATGAACATTTCTAAGGCAGTCTTAAAGCAGCAATGACTCGTTTGAACTGTTTAAATGCAGAGCAACGGTGTCTAAACTTAGTTCACCTGGCTTTCAACTGGAAAAAAAAAACAGATCACGAGGACATTCAGAGTAAATATGACATTCTTATGAAATGCAGATACTAGTCATAAAGGCTGTAGAAAAAAAGCTGAACAAGCATATGCTGTGTCTAATGAGGCATTTCTGTCATATGCCAAATGGCCAACCCAAGGCTTAGAGGAAGGTAGTAATTAGAAATAGGAGCTAAATGTTTTCATTAATATTTACAAAAAAAAAAGAGTTAATGCTGTGATGCTGTGCAAAGGCATATTGCTGCACAGCAACATTAGATAGCAAACTGATCTTCATTGTCCATTCTCAGATCTCTTATCACTGCCTTAATCAGGAAGACCAATTTACATCAGTTTTGCAGGCAATACAGACCAGGGGTTTGAACCTACATCCTTGAACAAATTCTGAATATTTACAAAGGTAATTTGTACCCTCATTTTCTCAGTACAAATCACTGAAAGTCTAACTATTAAAAAAATTTGGACATCTGCATTTGACTGCAGCAGGAATCATCAGGTTTTTTAACACATAACTGATTTTGGTCCAGTACTCTTTTACACCACAGCTTTTCAGCTCTGTGGTGTTTTAGCTTTGACTGGATATTGGCTAGAAACAGCTTTCTTCTCCATGACTGCCCATCTGAGGGACAGTCAAATGAGCTAAGCCTGTCACTATTCGACTCAGGCTAGCACAGCCAGGTGAAAAGCTAAACTGGTACTGATGTGATGTTTTCCCAGTTATGTGGGAGGGTAAAAGGGTAAATAGCAGAGTGAATTAAACTAACAGCTATCTTGACAGCAGGAGCCCTTTAAGAATTATTAAGCACTGGGTTTCCCACTCATCTTTTGGGGCTGACACCACTGTTAAAACTAAAGACCCACTTTCAAGAAGCCATATGGTACATTACATGAGCTCTCAAGAAAAATCCTAAATAAAAAAAATAATTGTTAGTTTATCCTTTTATTGTCAATTGATGAAACCATATCAATCACCAGAAAGGGAAGTTGCTAAAGATTACAGGAAAACAATCACAGATATAGTATTAAATGAATGTGTGCTCAAGAAGGAAACTAGTGCATCACAGATAAAATATGCCCTTTTTATGAAGTACAGCTAGAGCAAGAAGAAAACAACATAGCACATTATTTAGGGACAAGATAACGCATTTTTTTTTATGGAAACAGAGCATTAGTCCATGAACACTAACACTTGCTTTCAGTTCCTAAATAAATTCTCAGACCACTTATGGTAGGCAAGTCAGTATGCAGAACGATGCTGCATTTTACCACAAAGTGATTTCTCCCTCGGGTAGCATTCAGGAACCCATAATCACGGAATTATTATATGCAGGTGCTTTTATTAAAGAGCTCTGGGTGTCAGGGGACACAGACCCAAATCTGACCCGACATGGTTTCGAGCCATACATGTTTTATATTCTATTGTCATATAACTTACATATTAATTATTAAACTTACATTGTTCTATTGTGTACACTGATTTTATCCAAGCATGGATTTCTTGTGATCCTCCTCAAACTGCAAAAATAGTTTCTCTTTATTCTTTAAACAATAATTATATCTAATCACATCTAACAATTATATAATTTATCATATACTGACTACACAGGTGCAGTTTCACATGATCTAGCAAATACAAGGCCTAACATTTCCCAGGGCCTACCTTTAACATTTTCCCAGGGCCTACTAAGCCTAACTTTCTTTCTAGCTCCCCAAATTTTCTATGATTTTAAAATCTTTTACTATCATTTCCCCCCCTTTGAAAGCATTTTCACTTCACTATAAGTGCAAATGTTTTCACTTGATATAGTCCTTTGTTTCTAAGTTTATACGTATGTTCTTCAAATTCATGGTTGATGTAAACGTTGTCATGGATGCTGTCATGAACTGGAGAACCGGAAGATGGTGGGTGTGGATCTCGTGTCAGTGCCTTTATTATTTTTCAGTTCCAGGACGTTTTCTTCTGTATTTCTCCCTTTAAGATGTTGTAAACTAACCAAATTGCTAAGAATACAATTAGTGAGATTATCACACTCTCAATGATAGATTTAATCCATGAACTCGCATTCTACCCTAACCCTTTGAAGATTTTGCCTAACCAGCTTGTAGTTAAATCCTTTTGCTCTTCTTGTGCTTCATGCTCTATTTGTTTCAACTGATTGATGTCATATTCTACATCTGCAGTTACATTTGGGATGTGGAGGCAGCAATGATCAATCCATCCCTTTAAAAATCCACACACTCCATGCTCTTTCAGGAGTAACAAATCTAAGGCCAGTCGATTTTGTAAAGTCATTTTTGTGGTGGCTTGTAATGGTACGCTTAGTTCTTTAAATCCTTCCCGGGTGACTCTTGCTAGTCTATCTACCTGACCTGTAAGTTTGTACAACATTTCTCTATTCTGGTAGTTTGCTATGGGACCGAGCAAAGACTCTAGGGCCCACCCAAATTTCACTCCACTAGAGGGTTCTTGCCAAGTGTCATCCTGATTTTCATTGTCTATAACGTCTCATCTTGTTCTTATTTGCAGAAGTTCACGTTTTCCATTAAATTGGGACTTTTTCCAAATTGGACATAAATTAGGGAGGCCCAAATTAATTTCTTTTACTTTCCCATCTACAGGCAGATGTGTTGTCCAGGTGCCATCACTTGTTGCCCATACAAATTGTCCTGGACTTTGGATTGTACTCTTGGTACATCCTATGAGTATTTTGTAATTCACTTTACCTTGTTTATGTTTGATCCCTCTGCAGGCACAACCAATTTGTAGGGTTACTACCAGGGGTGGCATTTGTTTTATCTCTATATCATCAGAAGTGCAATCATAAGTTTTATTACATGCCCACCAACTCACTTTGTCTGCCTTCATTCTACTACTAGTGGCAGTGTTCACTACTGCTGGATCTGTCTCATTCTTGGAACCTTCCCATTTAATACACCAAGGGGTGTTTGCCCTATATTGGAATTTTTGAAGTATATTCATGGACCATGCACTGTCCCAAGGCTCTATCTGATCTTTCTGATCCTTGGCCTCACACTTCCATACCAGAGTGGTTTCTGTAATATTCCCTATAATCCTTTTATAGTGTGGCAAAAAGCATTCTCAATTTGTGATGTCTTTAACCCACCACCCTATGATTTGTCCTACCCTGCCATGACTTAAAATACAGTCCTGTTTCTTCAGAGGTGTCATCCACTCTCCTGTTACTTTTCAGGTTTCTCTGACTATTTGCTTCAACTCCGGTACCTGTTTACATTCAATTGTTTTGTTCTTTTGTATTTCAGGTAATTTTGATGTTATGATTCCCCAACTTATTGGGTCTCCCACTGCCTTTGGTATTGGCAGACAAGCAGTTAATTCTGCTGGTGTTTTGCATTTTAGCCAAGTCTTCTACTAGTCCAATCATTATATTGTTAGCCCAAATTGCATTAGAAACTTTTATCACCTGTGTTTCTGCTTGTACTTCTCTCTTCATTCTAGAATGAAGAGTGGTTAGTTGATCTTTTTGCATTCCACATCCCAAAGATACTAATAACCATAAAATGAGCATTGACACAATTACTGATTACATTCTTGACGCAATTAAACACATCTTATCTGCAGCTCTGTTGGTTCCACAATTTACACAGTCCATGATCCGGGATGGATTTTCTTCACTTGGGTATAGTGAATCCAGGGGTCCACACCGGCTACTTTGACTGCTGTAAAGGTGGTCAACAGTACCTGATGGGGTCCAGTCCACTTTTCTTTCAGTGGTTCTTCGTTCCAATTTTTAATGTACACCTCATCTTACAGATGTATGTCATGAACTGAGTTCTCAAGAGTCAGTGGCCTATTCCACACGAGGACGTTCCAAAGCCGAGCTAAAGTTTTCCCGAGAGACAGAACATAATTATACACTTCCTGCTTTCCCGTGACATGTACGTTTGGATTAGGTTCAGGAGATTCATATGGTTTCTCATACAATATCTCATAAGGACTGACTGACATTCCACTCCTAGGTTTTATCCGAATCCTCAACAGTGCTATTGGCAAAGCTTGGGGCCACTGCAATTTGGCTTCTTGGCATATTTTACTGATTTGCCTCTTTAGTGTCTGATTCATCCTCTCTACCTGTCCACTTGACTGGGGTCTCCACGGTGTGTGGAGGTCCCAAGTTATTCCCCGCAATCTACTTAGTTCTCTTGCTACCGTGGCTATAAAATGCAGCCCCCTGTCTGATGATATCCCTAGAGGTACCCCGAACCTGGGAATAATCTCCTGTAGTAACCACTTAACTGTTTCCTTTGCTTGATTTGTGCAACAGGGAAGGGCTTCTGGCCATCCAGAAAATGTGTCAACCCTCACTAACAGATATTTGTATCCTTGAGTTCTTGGCAATTCTACAAAATCCACCTGCCAATAGTCCCCTGGTTCTATTCCTATCCGAATCCTTTCTAGCTGTGCCTGCCATCTAGCCACTGGGTTGTTCTTCAAGTAGATCTCGCATTTTGACATTACTGATTTTGCCATTGTTAACATCCGTACCAAGATTAAACTTTGCTTTAGTGATTTTACCAATGCCTCTGCATCCCTATGACATTTGTTATGTTTAATTTGTAGAACTTTGTTGGAGATTTTTTCAGAAATGGCTTAGAAGGCAACTGTGAGGAGCAAATTCTCACAGCCTGTTTCTGTAAACAGTAGAAGTTCTCAGGTTGTTTTTAATTACAAGTAGAAGTGACAAACATGAAGGCCTTGAGAACCTTGCCTACCAGTGTTCTCAGGCAGCTTTCTCATAACAAGTAGATATTCTATCTTTGGCTATTTTGGGAAAGCAAAAATAAGTTTTGAGAACCCAAATCTTGGTATTGGAAACATAAGGAGGGGTTGGTGTGTTATCTCTGACCTATTGTGAGCTCGGGTTTGCAATATGCATGAACTTAATTAACACGGTTATAAAAAGTGACTGATTGAGTCAATAAACGGAGTCGATGCTGATCAAGAAAGGTGGGTCTTCTCCCTCCACTTCAATAGAACTTCTCTCATTATCAAGGGGGGTACCACTATCTGTCCTTGTGCAGTCACATACCACCCTTCTGAATTCTTTTGTGCATTTAGCAAACGTCCCAATCTCTCATCTTCTACTGCATATTTTGGTTTTGGAGGCAAATTGAATTGAGATACATTAAGTTTTAAAGGTATCAATGCCATTGTTGCTTGCACTTCTCAAGCAACCTGTCGGGCTGTCCAATCTGCCTTTCGATTTCCCTCACAAATTTTGTAGTTTCCTGATTGGTGTGCTTTACAGTGTATAATTGCCACTTGTTCAGGTTTTTGTACTACTTTTATCAATTGCAGGACCGCATCTTGATGTTTAATGTGCGTACCTTGAGAAGACAGTAGTCCTCTTTCTTACCACAGTGCTCCGTGTACATGCACCACTCCAAAAGCATACTTTGAGTCAGTCCATATGTTTACCCTTTTCCCTTCACTTAGTTCTAGTGCTCTGGTTAAGGCAACCAGTTCTGCTCTCTGGGCAGATGTATTTGGTGGTAGTGCTTTTGCCTCCACTACTGTACTGATTGTTGTAACCGCATATCCAGCATATCTGGTTCTGTTCTCCACGAAGCTGCTCCCATCTGTGAATAGCTCCCACTCTGGCTGCTCTAGCGGGACGTCTTTCGGGTCTTCTCTCGCGGAATAGGTGTACTATATGGTAGTGTTTGCAGGGGTCCCAGGATGAGGGAAAAGACAAGAATCTTGGCTCCATGTTTCATAAGGCTAATTTATTATTTTATTATATATATTATATTAAAAGAAAATTATATACTAAAACTATACTAAAAGAATAGAAGAAAGGATTTCATCAGAAGTCTAGCAAGCAATAAAAAAGAATGGAATGATAATAAAATCTTGTGACTGACCAGAGAGTCCGAGACAGCTGGACTGTGATTGGCCATTAATTAAAAACAGTCCTATGAGACCAATCAAAGATGCACCTGTTGCATTCCACAGCAGCAGATAATTATTGTCTACATTTTGTTTCTGAGGCCTCTCAGCTTCTCAGGATAAAAAATCCTAGCAAAAGGATTTTTCATAAAATATGTCCATGACAGTACTCTATTACTTCTACACAGTCATGCTCTAATGGGCCTTCTTCAGTTGTGGTACCTAGAAACAAAGCTGGATTCAAAAGGTTAGTTGTCTGTAATGTGACATCATCCTGCTCAGTCAGGGCTACCTGGAATTTTATCATCCTGCTTGGAGATAGCCAATGGCCCCCCTTTTGCTCTAAGACAGTGGTTACCATGTGTGGTACATAGATATCTATGTGCCTTCCCATAGTGAGCTTCCTGGCTTCTTGTATCATCACAGTGGCTGTGACTGCTCGCAGAAATGTGGGCCATCTGGCACTTACGTTGTCAAGTTGTTTGGAAAAATAGCCCACCAGCCTTTTCCAGCTTCCTAAATGTTGGGTCAGGACTCCCAGGGCTAGGCACAGCCTTTTATGTACAAACAGCTGAAAATCTTCAGACAGATCAGGTAACCCTAATGCTGGAGCAGTTGTCAGTGCTTCTTTTAATTTTAGGAAGGCTTCTTTCTGTGGTTTGCCTCAGGTGAATGGTTGTGTCTTCTGGGCTTTGTACAGGGGCTTCACAATTAGTCCATAGTCCATGATCCACAGGTGACACCACCCTGCCATCCCAATGAAGACTCACAGCTTCTGTAGATTCTGGGGCTCTGGAACAGCACTAATAGCTTGGATACTGTTAGTACCGAGTTTTTGTTGCCCTTGTGAAATTTCACATCCCAGGTAGATCACAGTCTGTTGGGCAATTTGTGCCTTTTCTCTGGATACTTTATAACCTCCCATTCCCAGTGAATTTAAAATCTCAATTGTTACCTTTATGCAGGTTGCTTTTTCTTCTGTATCAATCAGTATATCATCAACATACTGCAACAACGGGTATTGGTCTCTTGGTACTTGCCCATTCTCAGTCCAAACCTCCAGCTCCTTCACCAGTTGGTTTCCGAATACAGTCGGCGAGTTCTTGTTTCCTTGTGGAAGTCGTGTCCAGGTGAGCTGGGTTTTTCTTCCATTCCCTGGATTTTCCCACTCAAAGGCAAACAGTTTCCTACTTTATTTGTCAAGAGGTATGCAGAAAAAGGCATCTTTTACATCAATTACAGTATACCATTTATTTATCTCTTTTATGGATGTCAGCAATGTGTAGGGATTTGCTATCGCTGGATAAATGTCCTTTGTTATTTTGTTTATTGCTCTCAAATCCTGCACTAATCTATACTCACCATTTGGTTTCTTCACTGGAAAATACTGGTGTATTAAATTCTGATTCACATTCCTCTAGAATTTGGTATTTCAAGAATTTATCAATAATCTTTGCTATTCCTTGCCATGCTTCTGGTTTTATGGGATACTGTTTGACCTGTACAGCCCTCGCCCTTTCTTTTAACTCTACATGCACTGGCTGTACCAATTTAGATTTTCCTGGTACATCTGTTTCCCATACAGAGGGGATCACTGCATCTTCTACTTCCCTAGGGATAGAGGGGACTGTTTTTTCTTTGATCATTAAAATTTGCCCCATCTTTGATTCAGGTATTTTCATTAGAAGTTTCCCGTTCTCAAAGGTTATTACCGCATCAAGTTTCGCCAGCAAATCCCTCCCTAAAAGCGGAATTGGACACTCAGGTACATATAAGGATTCAAGTGTTAAAATCTTGTTCCCTAACCACAAATCTAAGGGTTGCAAGAATGGCTGATTTTCCTGCTTCCCTGTGGCCCCAACCATTGTTGTTTGCTTGTCCTCAATTTGCCCTTGCAAATAATTTAGTACAGAATACGTGGCCCCTGTATCCACCAGGAATTTCACCTCTCTGTCACCTAATAATAAAGTCACTAAATGTTCCTATGTGGGTTGTTTCGTTTCTAGTCAGCTGTGATATTCTCCTAGTACCATTGCCTTGGCAACATCTTCGTGCTGGAACTGATTGCCCTGGTTAAACTGGTTGTTCAGTTGCTTGGGCATTCTCTCTTCCAATGCCCCTCCTGCTTGCAATACCACACTGATTTAAGCCTAACCCTTGCATGACTAGTCCTCCACAGCCCCTGCCAAACCCACCTCTACCCAGTCCATGACCACCTCTGCCACATCCCCTGAAATCTGGGTTCCCTTTTCCTTGTATTACTGCCAAAAGATTTTGCTGCTGCCTTTTAGCAGCCTCCTTTTCCCTACTATTGTATACCTTCCAGGCTACCTCAAGGAGTTTATCCAGATTCCTTAATTCCTCCCCCTCTAATTTTTGCAATTTCCTTATGATATCATCCTGTGACTGCCCCAGGAATAGGAGAGCAAGTTGAACCTTCACTTGTTCTGTGTCTATTCTGAGATCTGTATATTTTCTCGCTGCCTCCTTAAGCCTTTCCAAATACGCAGTAGGGGATTCTTTCTTTTCCTGTTGGACCTCATACAGTTTAGACGAATTCATAATCTTGGGCACAACGTTCTTAACTCCTATCTGGACCCACTCCTGATATTTCTTCAGCCTCCGCATATGCCCAGGTATTAAAGATGGAGGGAGAAGACCTATCCTTGTTGATCAGCATCGACTCTGTTTATTCACTCAATCAATCACTTTTTATAACCGTGTTAATTAAGTTCATGCATATTGCAAACCCGAGCTCACAATAGGTCAGAGATAACACACCAACCCCTCCTTATGTTTCCAATACCAAGATTTGGGTTCTCAAAATTATTTTTGCTTTCCCAAAACAGCCAAAGATAGAATATCTACTTGTTATGAGAAAGCTGCCTGAGAACTCTGGTATGCAAGGTTCTCAAGGTCTTCATGTTTGTCACTTCTACTTGTAATTAAAAACAACCTGAGAACTTCTACTGTTTACAGAAACCGGCTGTGAGAATTTTACTCCTCACAGCTGCCTTCTAAGCCATTTCTGAAAAAATCTCCAACACCCAGGTGCATTGGGATCCCACCCTGGATCCTTGGTTGGAAAATTATCATCTAGAGTTCCTGTTATGAGTCCATTTTTGATATCTTCCCTTGCCCTCTCCTTGGCTGCTTAAAGTACCATCTCTTTCTCAGTAGAATCCATTAAAGTATCTAATATTACTTGTATATCTTCCCAATCCGGATTCTGAGTTTTCATAACCATTTTTACCACCTGTGCCACTTTATCAGGATTTTCCCTATAAGTCCCAGCCGATTGTTTCCAAATGACTAAATCTGCAGGAGAAAAAGGCACTTTTACAAACACTGGCCCCTCCACTCCTACTCCTTGTTGCAAGGAAGCAATCACGGTCCGCTTTTGTCTGCCCAGGTCTTTTCTAGCCAAGACCAGGGCAAGTTTTTACCGACTTCGAGTCCTGTGAGATACTGGTGTCACTGATTCACCTCCACTATTGCTATCTCCTTCACTTACATCCTCCCCCCTTCCTTGTATCACAGTTAGATTTTGATCATCTCCCGAGGAAGAGAGATCAGGTGATGGCGGGAAAGGAGGCCAAAGAGAGAAGGGTGAAATAGGGCTAGGCAAGATAGAATTAGGTGAAGTAGGAGCAGACGGTGGAATAGGGGCAGGTGAAGCAGGCAGGATAGGGTTAGGTTCTCTTGGTCTTGTTGGAACTACCTGTAAATCAACATCTGTATCATTTTTCCTACTCAGACTTTCTTTCAACGCCAAGTGTTCTAGACAATGTTTCTCTTTTACACAAACCCAACACTGATCACTTGCAGATGCTCTAACCACCATTAATCCACATTCAACATGCCATTCTGGCTTACTTTGCGAATGGGAAAACAAATCAACATACGGAACCTCATCCCATTTTCCTTCTTGCTTACAAAACAACATCAACTGCAAAATGGTGTTATATTGCAAAGACCCATTCTTTGGCCACTTTTCGCCATCCTCCAAGACATATTCTGGCCACCATGTATTAGAATAATCAGTCAACTTAGCCTTACACAACTCTTCCCCAAAATTACTCTGTTTCTAATGTGCTAATAAGCACCTCAAAGGAGAAGTTTGCGGTATGGGGGCATTGCCACCCAACATCCTTTTAAGCTTCTCCATATTACAACTACAATAAACCGCAAATGCCGAGCCTTCAATGCTTTCGCGATTGTCTAACGGACGACACCTAGGCAATACCACCAGGAATTCCTTAGCCCGACCAAGCATAGCTTTCACTGTGTCTTATTGGCAGGCAATCAAACCAGAGTAAAAGCACCTTACCTCTCTCCCGGGGACATTGTGAGCAGTGGAGACGGTTGCGGCCGATGGGCTTCCTGAGAATCCCCTGGTGCTGGCTGGAGTGTGATCAAGTCGCAAACTCGCTCAGCAGCACTCACAGGGTTCCATCTAGGGTCGCCAAAAATGTTAGCATTCAGGAACACATAATCATGGAATGATTATATGCAGGTGCATTTATTAAAGAGCTCTGGGTGTCAGGGGTTCACAGACCCAAATCTAACCCGACATGGTTTCGAGCCATACATGTTTTATAATCTACTGTTATATAACTTACATATTAATTATTAAACTTACATTGTTCTATTGTATACATTGATTTTATCCAAGTATGGATTTCTCGTGATCCCCCTCAAACCCCTAACATAGTTTCTTATGATTCTTTAAACAATAATTATATCCAATCACATCTAACAATTATATAATTTATCATATACTGACTACACAGGTGCAGTTTCACATGATCTAGCAAATACAAGGCCTAACATTTCCCAGGGCCTACCTTTAACATTTTCCCAGGGCCTACTAAGCCTAACTTTCTTTCTAGCTCCCCAAATTTTCTATGATTTTAAAATCTTTTACTATCACCTCTACTCTTAAAAAGTGATGTTCATACATATATGTGTGTACTCTTCACACGATCAGTAACTACAAAGCAGCCTAAAAGAAAACCCAACTTAAACCAAATAAGGTACACTGAGGGGAATTATGGAAATAGAGCAATAATAAAACTGGCAAGTTTGGGGTTTTTTTTAAAGAAAGTGTGTCAATAAGGCAGATTATTAGCCCTTCAAGTTAATTTTATTAGATGAAATATCAACAGGAGTGACATTCAAGGACATGTTAAAATTATAACAGTAGCTCCACCACAACAGTCCTTTTTTGACATCCAATATAGGCCATAAGGGGTTCGAGATAACAGGTTTGTTGGGGATGTGCTAGATCGAATTTGTGGCTGTTATTTCAGTTCAGTGTATAAATGGGCATGCTCCTGTGCTTGCCGTGGGGTTCACTTGCCTCTTAGAATCTAGTGCTTGTTAGTGACCACTTTTTGTTTAATTGCTGCTGTAGTGCTGTGCTACTCATCACCTTACTCTGCTGTGCCTGGGAGCATTATGATAACAGTTGTCTTGTGCAGTGAGTACAGCATGCAATCCAGACAGGGTGTAGAATCCCAGAGGATAAGGGGCTAATATGTATGTCTCCAACACCAATAGACAGATAGCAGTGGAGCCAACCAAGGATTGTTGGTAATCTGTAGGAAAGAACAGGATGTGGCTGGAGAAGGGGCCATGCAGAAGTAGGACAGCACTTCTCTGGGACAAACATTCTTGTAACTCCTGGAGATAAGCACAACACAGCACATCACAAGCACAGAAATGAGGAAATGAGGCTGAGTAGTGGGCATGAACTGTAGGGGGGGACCAAGACCACCCAAGACCCCTAAAACCTCTGACCCATTTCCAGAAAGACTGCATGTGAGAACTAATTTGCATAGAAAGCAACAAACCTGTCTTCAAGTTAGAGAAACCTGTCTGTAAAAAGGTATCCCCACTAAGCTGAGAAATGAGATTATGGCATCAGAAATGTTCCACCAACAGCAAAAGTTAGCATCTATGCAAAAAAGTCAACCACTCCAGCCCCACTCCCAACTTCCATCTCAAGGCAAAGCACTACCTGGAAAATGCCCAAATGTCAGAAATTAAGGTTTGGCAGGTCCCCCAAAATTGCTACCACTGTAGTCTCTTAGTGTGAGGGGAACCAATGTCCCTATGCTCCTTTAATTATAAAGTGGTGGTCTGGGGAGTTTTTCATGTGTTAGCTCTGATGAATACTGTAGCTGAGGTTACTGTATTACATAATGATATCGCTAATAAAGAAGCCGCATCACAGACCTGTGGATTTAGGGGAATTTAACCCCAGCCCTCTGAGCTAAGGTTACCTTAATAGGAAAAGCCACTCAATTTACCACAACTGTGTTAACTGTCCCAGTTTAAAAAAAATCTATTGTGGATATTGATATGTTGGCAGGAAAAACAGTTGAAATGTTAAACAGTTGGTTCTGCTTCAGGACTTCGCAACTGGAATTTATGAGTTTTGATTGGATTGGCAAAGTGGGATCCCATTGTGCTGCCTGTGCCTGACACGGTTGTAACTGCAAAACAATATCATATTCCTAGGGAAAATAGAAAATTATTCCAATCATTCAGGCACTTCAACAAGTGGGAATTGTTAAGGAAACCATGACTGCTTTTAACAATCCTATTTGGCAGCCTGTTAAAAAAACAGATGGCACTTGGAGAATGACTGCAGATTATAGAGAATTTAAGAAAGTCACCCCCCCTTGCAGTTACACTGCCAGACATGGTTACCCTCATAGAAAAAAAAAAAAAAAAGAAAAAAAAAAAAAAAGAAGAAATTTACAACCCTGGAAGGTGGTAATAGATCTTGCTAATGCTTTCTGTTCCATTGCCGTTAAGCATTTATAGCCATGTGTATGTAATTATACTGTTTGTACTCAGCTATATTTAAGGACATAATATAGGCCATGGGCAAGGATAAAATAGGTTTGGTGGGCCTTGAATACATGGCAGGTCAATTACATTGGCCCCCTGCCCTTGTCTAGAAGGTGGTGATATGTATTCTCTGCTGTAGATACAGCATCGAGACAATTTTTTTGCTAAACCGACTAAATATGCTAATCAACATAATAGAATTAAAGCACTAGAACAACTTGTTCTTCACTATGGACCTTCTGTCCTGGTTTAGAGCAAATTTGGGAGAGGATCTCCAAAGGGGCTCCGGTAGAAAAGCAAATTCAATCTGCCCCTCCCCCCAACCGATCCGGGAGAAAATACCTCCTTGGAGAAAGGTGGAAAAAACCTGTTTATTAAACAATAAAACCTAAACAATATCAAACTATAAAACCCCTTGCCGCTCCAAAAGAGATGACAAACTGAGAAAACCCCATCCCCAGGTTGCGGCTCAGCTCACTCAGTCTCTTATCAGTCCCTCCAGTGCTGGAAATGTCGCAGGCCAGGCCCGGCCTGGGGGGCCACAGGTGCAGCTGCCGGTGCTCCCCTGGGTGTTCAGTCCAGAGCAGGTTTCAAGAGGTCCAAAGAAAAGGGAAAAATCAAAAGTCCAGGGAACTTCTTTGCCTCAGCGAGCTAAACCAACTAAAAGCAAAAGAGAGCTCTGTCCTGCTGTCTGTCCATCCACAAACAACACGGTCCAGGAGGAGGAATGTCGCTACAGGACACGAAAGAACACAAGCCCACCACCGTTCTCAAGGTGAAGGAAAAAAGGGAAGTTTATTTTCTGACTCCAGTATTTATAGTTTTACAAAAGTGACAGCGGATTGGAGGGTGACAGTGACACCTCTCCAATGACACTGGTCAAACCAACAGTCCATCAACTCTCTCCTCATCCATAAAGGAATGCAAAACAATGAGTAATTAACAGAAAGTGTGTGAGAAAGTTCACTACAAGAATGTCAACATCAGAAAGCTTAGAAAATCTTATAAAACAGGGTGACATCTCACCCTTTTCCATTTAAAAAAGAAAAAGAGAAAAGAAAATGAACTATGTGAAAAAGAAAACATGAACAATGTTCAGTGTGCACTTGGGGTGGAATCATCGGAGTGATCACTCTCATCATCTGCATCCGAGTCATCACTCAATGATTCACCCGCTTGATGCCTTTCAGGTTGGTCACGGTTTCCATCTTGCTCATCAGCTGAATTCTGCCTCTGCGGTCGCAGGTCAGGGCGAACACATTTCGAAGGTACCCAGAGTGCCCCAGTATCTGTGGATACGCAAGCATACCCGCGCCCCGAAGCGATAAGGTCATAGGGACCTTCCCACTGTTTGGTGACTAAATTCCGCACCCGAACCTTCACTCGAGGCTGATGTGCCTTGTAAGCAGCCTGCAACGAGAGATGGGGATTCAAAATGACAGGGTTATTTGAGTTCTGCGGCACAGTGAGATGATTGTGCATAAAACTTTTGCCAACCGACTCTGCAGGGTTTCATCCTGCATTCCCCGTTTTTGTTTTTGAAGAACCCACTCCAGAGTACCATGAGCGCGTACTACAATAGCTTGACCAGTCAGAGAATGAGGGTTACCAAACTTATGAGAGACCCCCCACAACTGCAGGAACTGCGGCACCTTTTGCGATGCGTAAGCAGGACCATTGTCGGTTTTCACAGCAGAAGGTATGCCCAGAACAGCAAAGGCCTGCCTCCAGTGGGCAAGGACATCACGGGCCTTCTCCCCAGTGTGAGCCGAAGCCCACATCAAAGAGGAGAACGTGTCCACAGTGACACGCACATACTTGAGCCGGCCAAACTCGGCAATCTGGGTGACATCGGTCTGCCAAAGCTCCAAGACCCTAAGGCCTCTGGGGTTTACCCCTGCCGGCAAAGGCGGAGCAAGCGCATGGCAGTCATCACATGACTCAACAATGTCACGAGCCTCAGTTGGCGTCAGCTGAAACTGCTTCTGCAGGGTATGTGCGTTTTGGTGGAAAAACCCATGCGATGCCTTGGCCTGTGCGAGTGTATCAGGCTGAGGCGCTACCCACGCTGGGTTAGCCAACTTGTCAGCCCTCATGTTACCTTCTACTATAAAGCCTGGCAAATCGGTGTGACTCCTCACATGCAGAACATAAAATGGATGAACCTAGGCCTCAGTGGCACACCACAAGGTCTTCAGTAAATGAAACAAGGCAGGATTACTGACCTCCTTCAAAACCGAATGACCCAACCGTTGTGCGATATCAGCCACATAGGCAGAATCCGTGACCAAGTTGAAAGGTTCCTGGGAAAATTTCTCAAATGCCATGACAGCAGCCCTCAGTTCAACCAATTGGGCTGACCCATCCTCATGGCCTTCCAGAACCTGCCACTCAGATCTGTCCCTCCAGGTAACAATAGCCTTTCCTGTTCTCCCTGAACCATCAGTGAAGACAGTGGGTCCTTGCACGGGTTGCTGACTATTCTTGGGCCGCAAAGAAATTTGTGTGGATTTCGCCATATGCAACAGCCTATGGCTGGGCAGATGATAAATGATCTGCCCTGAAAAATTTTCCAGAGCACTCTGCAGGGACACACTGTTTGCAAAGCTCCAGTCAAAATCCTCCCGTTGCACTGGGAGTATGATCTTTGCAGGATCCGCACCCACCAATTGCAAACACCGTTGTCGGCATTTGATTATCAAGTGAGCCATCAGCTCAAACAATGCAGTTGCCGTCTTCTGCGGCTGATGGGGCAGGAAAACCCATTCTAGAACGTGCAAGGAATCAGACCATTTGTCACTCCATTGGCCAATGATACCTGTGGGATGCGAATCTGGAGTGGTGATGAACACAGTGACATCAACGGAGGGATCAATGCGATAAACCTGACAAGCCGAAACGGCTTGCTGAACCACCTCCAACACCTTACGCGCCTCAGGGGTCAGTGTGCCAGGTGACTTGAGATCAGAGTCTCCTTTCAACAAATCATACAGAGGAGACAGCTGTGCATTGGTTAGTCCCAAGTACGGACGTAACCAAGTGATGACACCTATCAATTTCTGGGCATCATTCAGTGTCTTCACAGAGTGCACAAATTGCACCTCCTGGTGACAGATTGTCCGTTCCAGAATTTTGACCCCCAAGTACTTCCAAGGTGGTTTTTGTTAAACCTTTTCTGGAGCCACCTGCAGTCCATGAGCATGCAAAGCATCGAGCAACCGAGGCTGAATCCTCAGCAGCTCATCCTCAGTGGACGTGGCCACCAAAATGTCGTCCATATAATGATACAGATGTGCATCATGAAACTGCTTGTGAACTCCAGACAAGGCACGGGCCACATACCACTGGCATATGGCAGGAGAATTGTGCATGCCCTGAGTCAATGTCCTCCATTGATATCTCTGTGCGGGCTCAGCCTCGTTAATCGCTGGCACCGAGAAGGCAAACTTCGGTCTGTCATCAGGATGCAAAGGAATCATAAAAAAACAATCCTTCAGATCCACAATGAGGACCGGCCAGTCTGTGGGAAGCATGGTAGGCGATGGCATGCCTGCCTGTAATGTTTCCATGCTTTCCATCACGGCATTAACCTTTCGGAGGTCTTGCAACAACCTCCATTTCCCAGATTTCTTTTTGA
This sequence comes from Zonotrichia leucophrys gambelii, assembly GCF_028769735.1. NCBI lineage: Eukaryota > Metazoa > Chordata > Aves > Passeriformes > Passerellidae > Zonotrichia > Zonotrichia leucophrys. The sequence goes on along the minus strand of NC_088199.1, from coordinate 313,340 downwards.
TGCAGAAGACAGGAGTGTTCCAGGGACTGTTAGAAGGCTCCAGATGACCCTGGTCCAACTGCTCCTGCACCAGATTCAGAAGGGCGTCCAACTTATCTTGAGGGAGGGGCCACTGCTTTTCCCAGACAGGTTTGTCCACCAGGCACCGTATAGGAGGTGTAGGACGCTCTGCGCCCTTCACTGCAGTGGCCCCCATCAAAAATCTGTCCCCAATGCGCACCCCCCAAACAGACAGAACATCTCTCCCCCAGAGGTTGGCAGGAGTAGAAGTAACATGAGGCCTAACCCAGGCCGTCTGTTTCTCTGGGTTCATGACCAGCACGGGTCGCTGGCTCATGTAGAATTGCGCTGTCCCTCCCAGGCCTGTGACAGACGTCCCCTCTGGATCCAAGGACCACTCTGGGGGCCAGGCAGCAAGGGAGAGAACTGTGACGTCAGCACCGCTGTCGAGAAGCCCGCGGAGGTGGATTTCTGATGGCATCGCACCAGGAACAGACAGGATACACAGCATCTCGGAAGGGTCCTTGGTCAGGACAGCAGTCCAGTGAACTTGAGGCAGCCCAGTGGATCCAAAGCTACCAGCTCCACGTGACTGGTCAGCTGTCCTGTGAACAGAGGACTTAATAGGCACAAGTTGAGCAAGTCGCGTCCCTTTTGGGATTGTGACGGGGGGGGTGGATGTGGAGACCATGGCACAAATCTTCCCTGTAAAATCTGCATCAATGAGCCCCAGGTGAACAATGATGCCCTGAAGGGTGGCACTAGAGCTCCCCATAAGGAGAGCACTCATGCCCCCACACAAGGGACCAAAGGAACCCGGGGAAACCTTGCATATCTCAGAAGATTCTAAGACAACTGTTGCTGCGGTGCAGACATCCACACCTGCTGATCCGTGGGTGCCAGCTGCAAGCTGGCAAAGGAGACCTCCATCGGCTCCGGGGTCTGGAGAGAAGCTTGTGTCTGCACGCGCCCCTCCTGCGCGCTCCACTTGCGTTTCCCGAGCCTGGCAAAGCCTGGCCATTAACATGAACAGTCGCCTTGCAAACATTAGACATGTGATTCAGCCTACCACACCGACTGCACAAGAACATGGGGAATTTGACCTTCTGCGCTTTCTTCCTCCGCTTCTTGCCAGCCTGCGCAGTCCCCTGCTGTGGCTGCCTGCCCTGTGGTGCTGCCCAGACTGGCTGCACAGCGGCAGCCACAGCGGCCAACTTCTGATGCCAGGGAATGATGTCCGCACAGGCCTCCGCCATCTCGGAGATAGTGGGAACACCAGGCAGAGCCACTATGACCTTCCTACAAGCAGCATTGCAATTACACCTGACAAGGTTTGCAATCGTAATGCTCCTTGCCACAGGATCAGGCACCTGCCTCTCCACGGATGCAATCAGCCTTGCCGCAAATGCCATGAAAGGTTCATCATCCCCCTGGAAAATGGTCGAAAACAGCTGCTTCGGAGCAGCCATTTCCAGGGTCTGAACAATCGCTGCCATGCCCAGTGTGTGCCACTGGTCAAGCACCAGGGGATCAAATCCAACCTGCCCCTGAACACTTTCATAAAGCCCTGTCCCCATCAGCATGTCAGCAACAACCCAATACCTGGGGTCCTGCTGCGCCAGTGTAGCATTCTGCACCACTGCTTGGGCTGGCAAACGAGCCCACTTGGTCTCAAAAACACCAAATTGCACAGGGTCAAAAAGAGAATGTTTTCGAAGGAAGGGGACCAGGACACCAGCTGGTTCATCACAGGTCCAGTTTATTGACGAAAGCATCAAACACTTATACAGCAAATAATAAGCTTATGAATATTCTGTAAGCCAAGCAATCTATTGGTTAAACTATACCATGAACTCTTCCTCATTCCTTAGGGGTTACATCTCTCTTTTCTCATGTCTCTTTCACTATTTGGTATCATACTACAGCTAGGCCCAAGGACACACTATCTTACAGGTGCAGGATTTGGAATTAGCCACGGTTTTGTACTTTTCCAGTCTCTAGTCAGCTAAATTCCCAACAGAATGTGCCACACGACAGAGATCCTGAGGTGTCAGCACATCCATAGCAATCCTCCGGAGAGTCTGCATAACCTCCGCAGACCCACAACCATGCTGAGCAACCACTTCACGGAGTTCCTTCTCCAGCTTATATGAAAGGGGTTCATGGGTGTTATGAGCAACGACCCTGAGCACAGGGAAAGCCTGGGGACCCCCTGGCAAAGCCACCGCATCTGCTGTGTCCCCGCTCTTGGGCCTCACGGGGACAAGAGAGGATGATCGACTGGGAGCCAGGTCAACACCACTCACCTCTGCGCCCCCTGCAGCACCGGCAGAACCAAAGGAGCCCACTCCGCCACCCTGCAGATGCCGTGAGGAGACAGGCTCATTCATCTCGTCAGTCTTGGTTTTGGCCTCTCGCCAGAAACGCTCGGGGTGCCTCGGACGCACAGTCACCTGGCACGCAGGAAGCGTCCAATGATTTGACGAGAAAGCGCCATGGCCCGGGGCACCCACCGGCCTCCCGCCGGCCGTGTCCGCAGTTGTGCTAAAGGTAAACACACCAGCCCCCTGCTGCTCTGCAGCTCCGGCAGGGGCCGCCTCGGCGGGCGCAGGTGCCGGCACGGCCTGCGAATCCAGCACGGGCCGGGACAACACCAGCGCGGGGCCCCTGGCCCCCGACACAGCGGAGGAGCAGGATGCCGAGAGAGGCGCGGCCTGCAGAGCCGCGTCACTGTGGAGCGGCACAAGGGAGCCCGGTAAGCCCCCTATGAGAGCCCGCCCCAGGCTGCAAGGCTCCACAGTGGGCACCGCCCCCACCGAGCGCAGAGGAGCGGGCTGCCCGCCCACCGGAGTGGGGCCAGGCGGAGCACCGACCGATGACCTGGTCCCGGCTGCTTTCACCGACTGCGCATGCTCAGCAGGCTGTGCAGGCCCAGAGACGGGCGATGTCGCCCCCCCCACTGAGGAAGCCGACTCGGGGACGAGCTTGCCGGCCCCTGCCGCGTTTAGGGGGAACATGGTGGACACACGGCAATTTGGGCAACAAGTCGTCACCGAATCAGACTCAAGTCGAGGCGGAGGCTGACACTTCAAGGCCCGGAAGGCACAAAGAGAAGGCAACCCATTCCCCGCCCTGCCACCTGCGCGGGGTGAGGTGGGGCGAGGATGGCCCGCTGAATCCACAGAGCCCCCAGAAACCCACCGGGCTCCGCCCCCTGGACCCGGGACCTGCTGGCTGTTAGCCCAATCCACCCTGGGGGAACAATCGTCACCCCCCAGCACACCGTCCTGGGGCGGGGAGGGGGACACCACATCGGACAGAAACTCAAACTCCCCCTCGTCCACGTCTGAGACAGAAGGGCTTCCTTGGGAACTCCAAGGGGTACCAGAACCAGACCCCCGCCAAAGCTCCTCACATTTTTTCCACTGCACCAGCAGTGATCCCATGTCTACAGTGCAATCATCAAAGAGGGTCTCCATGAGGTGGACCCCCACGAGAGACCACTCCTCCCTGGAGAACACCTTCCCAGGAACTGAAAAGAACCCTCACTCTCGGGTCCACAGAATCAATCTTTCAAAATCATCCCAGGAAACAGAAACCTGTTTCCACTCCAGGACCCCCCTCCAGAGTTCCAAAATGAGGGAATCATCCTCGAAAACCACAGAGGTTGCCATTACCCCAAGAACAGCAGGCAAAGCACCAAAAAGAGGGAGGGAAAAAACTCACCGCAGTCCGCTGTGTCTCAGCCTAAGCTGCAATACACTTCGGCGGTCACCAGATGTCGCTTTAGGACACGAAAGAACACAAGCCCACCACAGTTCTTAAGGTGAAGGAAAAAAGGGAAGTTTATTTTCTGACTCCAGTATTTATAGTTTTACAAAAGTGACAGTGGATTGGAGGGTGACAGTGACACCTCTCCAATGACACTGGTCAAACCAACAGTCCATCAACTCTCTCCTCCTCCATAAAGGAATGCAAAACAGTGAGTAATTTACAGAAAGTGTGTGAGAAAGTTCACTACAAGAATGTCAACATCAGAAGGCTTAGAAAATCTTAAAAAAACAGGGTGACAGAGGAATGTAGGAATGTGTAGGAGTGAGAGCAGTGTATGAAAAAACTGTGTGTTTCTTCTCTCCCCCCTCCACTCTCTGGAACAAGTCTTAAAGGTACAAAACTTATTATCCAGAATAAACAAAATGAGACGATTGGGGATAAAAGCATCATATATTCAACCCTGGATACCTTCTCACCAAATGCAAAGATTGACTGAAAGAACAAATGGAATATTGAGGAAATAATTTTAAAAAGCTAACCAGTACTAAAATTTTACAACAGTGGTGTTCACATCTTACTAAAGCAGGCTTTCTTGTTAAACAGCTGGAGTATTCATAATCAAACATCCAATGATCATACAAACATGGCAAGGACTGAATTTCTTCCGGATGGTATCTCTCCTAAATTATTACCTAGAAGGCAAAGGAAATTGTTTACACCAGTAGATTGCATGGTGGGACTGCAACCTATTAGCCTAGACATGAAGATTCATAGAATAACCCCCTCAGAATGCCATATGGTTCTGTACCCCAGCTTCTCTTATTTTACATCCTCTGTTGATATCAGATTCTCAAGTTCTTCTATTTTGGGTATCTTTGATGAATAACAGGGCCTTATCTAGAGGAGACAGTATTTGAGCGGTGTTATTGGTGTCACAAACCCAACATCAAATTGAAGCTCTTCAATATATGTGGGCAATTACCCCATATCAGTTTATCAAACTCAGAGCAATAGTAGCTGAAGGAGCTGGAGTAATAGCATATGTATTACTAGAAGGAATTTACATTCCTATTTGACTCCCTTATCACAGGTTGGCTCATCATGCTTTGCAGTCTTGTACTATAAGCACATGTCATGGATATATTTCCATGAGATTAACATGTAAATACTTGCATTTAGTTGGCCTCTACTGTAACTAACTTGTCTGCCTTTTGTATTGAGGGAGGATTAACAGCTGCAGATTGTCACATTCACATTCTCTGGAAAAATCCCTTCGCCCAGGATTTTTCTCCTGGGAAGCTGGGAAGCCTCAGAGAAAAAGGAAAACAATAATTATCTCATTTGCTTCTCCTGTGTTTTGCTTATGTGGAATGTGTTTGGAGACTGTTTATCCACAGGTGATTGTTTCATTTGTTTCTGGTGTGAATTATTTTGACTTATTGGCCAATCAGTGCCAAGCTGTGTCGGGACTCTGGAAAGAGTCATGAGTTTTCTTTATTATCTTTTTACTTTTCTGTAAGTATTCTTTAGTATAGTATAGTATAGTATTCTTTAATATAATATAGTATCATAAAATAATAAATTAGCCTTCTGAGAACATGAAGTCAGATTCATCATTCCTTCCTTCATTGGGGCACCCTGCGAATACCATAGCAGATCTCTTGAAAACGTTCCATTGGCATGCCAATCCCAGTAGCTATATTACAGAATTATACTATGCAAGTGCTTTTGATATCCATGTTCTTCATTGTTATTCTTTCTGAGTAGGTAACAGCTGTGTGCCAAGGAACATTACAAAATCAGTTGGTGGTGGACCATCTTCTTCGACACCATAAACACTGCTCCAATTTTGAAGGCATATGTCACTTCAATGTAATTGATGAATCAGCCAGCATAGGGGACAACATTCAATGTCTCCAGGACGTAATGCATCAAATGAAAGAATCTACTGGTGGTGCCTGACTAGCTGAGTAGTTTAATTCCCTGGCAGGATGAGTGGGACACCTGATTCAAAGCATTATTGTGACCAACCTAGTGGCCTTCTCTGATGGCATGACTATACCAGTGGACAAGGCAAGGATTGCAGATATCATTTATCTGGACTACTGTAAAGCCTTTGACATGGTCCCCAACAACATCCTTCTCTCTAAATTGGAGAGAGATGGATTCAATGAATGGACTGCTATATGGATAAGAAAGTGGTTGGATGGTCACATCCAGAGGGTAGTGGTCAATGGCTCAGAATCTCGATGGACATCAGTGACAAGTGGTATCCCTCAGGGGTCCATATTGGAACCAGTGTTATTTAATATCTTCATCAATGACATAGACAAAGGGATCAAGTGCACCCTCAGCAAATATTCAGATGACACCAAGCTGAGTGGTGCAGGTGACATACCTGAAGGATGGAGCCATCCAGAGAGACCTGGACAAGCTTGAGAAGCAGCCCATGGGAACTTCATGAGGTTTAATAAGACCAAGTGCAAGGTGTACACTTGCAAACCAAGAAAGCAAATCATGTCCTGGGCTGCATCCAAAGCAGCAGGGGCAGTAAGTCAGGGGAGGGAATTCTGCCCCTCTGCTCTGGTGAGATCCCACCTGCAGAGCTGCATCCAGCTCTGGGGTCCCCAGCACAGGAAGGACATGGACCTGTTGGAGCAAATCCAGAGGAGGCCACCAAGATGATTAGATGGATGGAATACCTCTCCTATGAGGAAAGGCTGAGAGAATTGGGATTGTTCAGCCTGGAAAAGAGAAGGCTTGTGGGTAACCTAATTGCAGCCTTCTAGTACCTGAAGGAAGCCTGCAAGAAAGACAGAGACTTTTTACCATGGCATGTAGTGACAGAACAAGGGGGAATGGCTTCAAACTAAGAGAGTAGGTTTAGATTACGAAATATTAGGATATTAGGAAAAAAATCTTTACTGTGAGGCTGGTGAGACACTGGTATGGGGTGCCCAGAAAAGCTGTGGATGCCTCATCCCTGGAAGTGTTCAAGGCCAAGTTGGATGGCGCTTGGAGCAACCTGGTCTAGTGAAAGGTCTCTCTGTTCACAGCAAGGGGGCTGGAACTAGATGATCTTTAATGTCCCTTCCAACCCAGGCCATTCTATGATTTTATCATTATAGGAATATGTTTATTCCTTTTTCTATATGTGTTTATTATGTGCCTCTGTAAATTACCCTGGCCTACACCCCGCAAGCCCAAATGGACATCTCCAACTTTGCCAGCCCCATTGGAAATGGTCCCTTGACTGAGAGAGTGGAATGTGGGAAAATAACAGAAGATTGGAGATGAGGATTGCAAACATGCTTGAATGACCTGCAGCTGGAGAGTAGAAAAATACATATGTCACGTTAATAATTGTTTAGCCTTGTGTGTTTGACAAGTAGAATATCTGTGTTTAGATAAAATAGGCCTGTGATAGATTCAGAGGCACCCTAGCAAACATGTTTGAGATTCCTGCCCTGCTGTGGCAAAAGACGAAAGCACAGTGGTACACTACACTTGATAAACAGGTGAAAACAACAGGTTCATTGATCCTCCAGCCTGGACCTCCTCTGTGGTGCCCTTGCCCCTGCTTGTGTGCCTCTGCCCAGGTGCTGCTTTGGGTATCTCCCAGTTGGTGAGGTAATGAAAATAAATATACTCCCTGCATTTGAGCTGTGATTTTGTGATCGTTCCTGTATCCTGTCTGTGCTGGCTCACACACTGCTCCCCAGTGGCTGGGGGTGGTGGTGTCACTTTATAAGCCAGCCTTGAAAAAAAACAGGAGTCAACAGGCTTTAGTATCAAGATGTTCTTCCACTGCTTTCCTAGATATTCTTAGAGTCAAATATATCCCTATTTTCTATAACATATACAAAAGTTAACAAGCAACTTCCAGGTACAATTTGGTTCTGCTATAATGCAGAACACTGTCCATGACATCACTTTCAATTTCTAGAGAGGATAATCTGTTCTTCACCCACTTTTCCACTTTTTTCAATCATACAGACGCCCCATATCTAATGCTGCTTCTGAGATGAAGAATTTAAACTAAAAGAAGGCAAATTTTAAATGAAACATGGTAATACTTGAAACATCAGTAATTTTTTCAAAACATGCCAATAGTTGAAAGAGATCGTGCAAAGAACATACAATAGAAACATTACACTGAAAAAAAAAAGCTATTATGTTAAAAGACAACTAACACATTAAATACAACAGGATTTTTACTGTTTATACTAGGTACATGAGAAATCCATTAGGTTAACCGTAAAAAACCCCACCAGTGTATTTTAAGACTACAACCTGAATCTAGTTTAACTCATTTGCAAAACAATGTTTTCAATTTGCATACCTCAATATTTCAACAATTCTCACAAACAACACAACAGTAACAGCTTAAAACAATGCAATTTTTTCACCAGTAGTGAATGGCATCGAGGGAAAGTTTAATTTCTATTCTATTTCTACAAGGCTTCTAGCCTACTGCATAGCATCTGCATCCCTACTAGGAAAAGTTGTTTACATCTGAGCTGAAAAAAACCCCTTTGATAACCACTGGTCTACTGTTTTTAGCAGTCTTTCCAGGTCTGTGTCAGATGTGTTGCTAGTTAATCTAATAATCTCAGGACCATCTTTTCATGCTCTCCTGGGTTGACTATATGATGCTTTTATCCCCAATCATCTGTTCTGTTTATGCTGAAAAATAAGTTTTGCACCTTTAAGACTTGTTCCAGAGAATGAAGAGGGGACAGAAGAAGCGCGCAGTTTGTTTTCAGACACTGCACTCACTCCTCCACATTCCTGCTCCTGGACTGCTGTTGTCTACGGATGGACAAACAGCAGGACAAAGCTCTCCTTTGTTGTAGATAGTTTTAGCTAGCTGAGGGAAAGAAGTTCCCGCGACTGTAGTTTGTTTTTTTACCCTTTTCTTTAGACCTGTTTAAACCTGCTCTAGACTGAACACCCAGAAGAGCACCGGCAGCTCGCACCTGTGGCCCACTGGGCTGGGCCTGGGCCACGACATTTCCAGCGCCGGAGAGACTGATAAGAGACTGAGTGAGCCAAGCTGCAACCCAGGGAAGGGACTTTTCTGAGTTTGTCATCTTTTTTGGAGCAGCAAGAGGTTTTATTGTTTAATAAACAGTTTTTTCCACTTTTCTCCGAGGAGGTATTTTTTCCCAAACTGGTTGGAGGAGAGGCCAATTGAATCTGCTTTTCTAGAGGAATCCCTTTGGGGGTTCTCTCCCAAAGAAAAATACATCTAGTGGCTCCCAACGTGTGGCCCGAGAAGGTGGAAAAAACCTTTATTGATTGCATGTTGATTATGCTTGCTCTGTAGTGGGTTAAAGCAGTCAGTAGCCATGTTGCCTGAATTCATAATGTCTCTTGGGGTAGGGAAAAGCCTTCAGGTAGTTCTAGTCTCTACGCTTTTTTGAGGTTTTAATACCTTTCTAGTCACTAAGATTATTTTCCCTAATATGTAGTTTTTACAGTAGAGGGGCACGGATTAAAACAGTTATTGTGCTGGGCTTACTGATAATGATTTATAGGGCCTTTACAAAGATAGTGAAGTCTGTGTACGATATGTATGGTTTACGGTTTCTTTGTCCTACCCTGTGTCCCAGTTCCGGTAGTATGTCTGGGGATTTATTTGTAATTGCACCCGGTTTGTCAGAGAAAGAGCAGGGAATGAGGCTTTCCAGCCTTTCCTTTCCTTCTTCTCCTTTGAATCTGTTATGTCACTTTTTGAGAATGTTCAGTTTCCCCTGAATGTTAAAGAGACCATCTTTCTAGTATTTAATCTGGTAAGCCTCCTTTATATGGTCTACAACTTCTCTAGAATGAGGGCTGAGATGTCCAGAGGAGCTAATGAGACCCCTGACCCAGAAGTAGACCCAGGCATGGGAAATCCTGAGTGGTGTAGAGAATAAGAATATATGAGCCAAGCTCTGAAAGAATTTTCTGACCCTGTGCCTAGGATTCTCCATGTGAACAAATTCAGAGCCAAATAAAGTGGGGAAATACCTAAAAGAGAAGTGCCATGATGACTCTAAAGAGAAAAAGCTCATTACAATAAGCTGGGCCCTGGCCTATGCTTAACGCACACTGCTAAATACTGTAGGGCAGCAGAGAGAAGCAGGGGGACAGGGAGATAAATCAACAGCTACCCCAGTCACTCGGTCTGCAGCCAACACCTCAGCTACTCAGGTTGTAGCTAAACCAGACAGTGAGCCTAAGCCACTGGCAGTCGCTGCAGGAAAGAAGCACACAAGCAAAACCAATTGGCCACTAACCGATGATGATGATCCAGGGGAAGGACCCTCAACACCAATTACTGATACAAAAGCCAAAATTTAAGCAACTGACACAGGATCACAAGCCACTATTAAGTCTTATTCTCTGAAAGACCTTCATAGCCTAAAAATGCTTACACTCGAAAACCCAATGAATCTAATTATTTAGTTAGTCTGTCTTTAAGATGCTGCAGGCAAAGCTACAATTTTAAACAGTAGTGAAGCGAAGCATTTGAGATCCCTGTCACATAATCCCATCATCGACCGAAGAATGATGAAGGAGAGCCAACCCTCACAGCCTCTGGGCACAGGTCCTGGGAAGTGTAACACAAAGATATCTGTGTGCAAATGATCTTTATATGCAACAAGCTCAGTAGAAGACCATAGAACAAAGAATTCAATGCTTAAAGGAAATAGCAGTGGCAGATATTGTCTTCTCAAATGACGTAAACACTGTAAATCCAGACTTATTACCATGTACATCCGTAATGTGGCGAAAACTTATATGACTTAGGCCACAAGAATATGCTTCTGCTTTAGCAATAATGAAGCAAGATGACAGTGAAGGGACTGTGCTTAATTTAGTGAAAAAGCTCTAAGCATATGCAGATGCTGTACATGGCCCAACACATGCCAGAATTACAGCGGTGGAAACACTTCTGCAGAAATAAGAAGATAAGATAGAAGAGAATCACAAAAAACTCTGGGTAGAGATAAAAGAAGACTTTCTCCAAATCTCGGCAGTACAGATCAGAGGTTCTGGTATCCAACACAGAAGTTCCCCAGATGGGGAGAGAAGGGACACCCCACGAACTGAGCTGTAGTTCTTCCTACATGTTTGCAGAAAAAAACCCCAAGGAAATAGAATAGAAAATCTACTGCTGCTGTAGCACAACAGGTGTGTGAATTGAAAGAAAGCAAAACTCAGAAAGAAAATTCTACCAAAAGAGAAGCAGCTCCAGTGGCCATAATCAAACTGCCATATATAATGATAATGATGATGATATTTTCGATCCCCTTAAGGGAATCTCCAAGACATATGTCCAAGGAAAGAAGGATAACCAGGCTTAGAGGGGCCCTGCCTCTGGCCAGGTAGAAGCTAGAAAAAAAACCTGGTTTTTTAACTGTGCAGATTCATTAGTCTGGCACATCTGAACCACAACAATATAAAGCTTTAGTCAACATTAGTGTGCAGTGCACATTAGTTCCATCAAGCCATGTGAGGGCAAAATCTATTTCTATTAATGATATGACAAGGGGATCACAGAATTTTACTTTAGTAGAAACTGAACCGAACTAGAAATGAGTAGAAGAAACACGCTATTCTGACTGGCCCAGAAGCCCCATACATTTTAAGAATAACTTCCTCCAAAGTAATTATTTCAAAGACCCAAAAAGACTCAAATGGGCATTTGAAATAGCTGCTGTAAAGACAGATGGCGTCAAGCAATTGAACAACTTACCTAGACTATCAGAAAACCCATCTATAGTAATTGCTGGGTGCCCTCATCACAGGAATGATTGGCATCTGACTCCAAGGCTTCGGAATGCTTTATTAAAAATATACTATATTACATTACAACTATATTAAAGAGAAATACTATACTATATCATACTTACTACTAACTAACTAACTAACTGTTGTGGTTTAGGACAAATTAGGGGAAATCTCCAAAAGGGAGCCCCCCAAAACAAAACAAACCTCCAACCACCCCTCCCCCAACACCGGGTTCGGGAAGGAATTTCTCGGAGGAGCAAAGGGGAAAACAAAACCTATTTATTTACAAGTAACAAAAGAACACTCCCCAACACAAGAAAAGAAAAGAGACCAGACTGTGTTCTGAAGGGCGCTGAGCTTCTCTAGCAGGCTCCGGGTGTCCTGGAGCTCTCAGGTCAGGTCCGGAGCCGGTCCAGTATCTTCAGGGGAGGGTAAGAAAGAGGGGACAAAAGAAAAGGAAAAAAAACAGCGCAAAAAGCAGAAAGCAAGCAAGCAAATGGCTAGTCAAGCCAAGCAGCCAAAGCCAAAAGCGAAAGTGCCTAGTCACACACTCCCTCCTCTCTTCCCCACCCCGCCGCAGCAAGACGGCCGGGGGGGAGGAGAGAGAAAAAACACAGCTGCCAGACACAACACACGATATTGGGATAAAGGCTGTCACCCCACGACACTAACAAACCCATGACTCTGCCTGAGAGTCCCGACACACATGTGGATCCAATTGGTCAATGAATCCAAACAACCATCACCAGAATCCAATCAAGCAATCACCTTGGGTAAACAATCTCCAGAACACATTCCACATGGGCACAAACACAGGAGTAGCAAATGAGATAATTTTTTTGATCACTCTTTTCTCTGCTTCTCTCACATATTCTCTCTGTTCAGAGGGCATGTGAATGCCACACCTATCTACAGTAAGACTCCTGAAAGTAGAAGAGCAACAAGTACCGATTGCCACCTCAACAGTACACCACCGACAATACCAAACAAATCAAGATACCGTAATCCCCATCCAAAAAATAATCCATAAGCTAAAGAACCAAGATGTAGTCAGCAAGACCCACTCACCCTTCAACAGCCTCATTTGGCCTGTGCGTAAATCTAAAGGAGAATGGAGATTGACTGTAGACTACCGTGCATTAAATGAAGTGACTCCACTGCTGAACGCTGCTGTGCCAGACGTGCTAGAACTCCAGTATGAGCTGAAGTCCAAAGCAACAAAGTGGTATGCCACTATCGATATTACGAATGCATTTTTCTCCATTCCTCTAGCAACAGAATGCAGGCTTCAGTTTACCTTCACCTAAAAAAGCATGCAGTACACCTAAAACTGACTGCCCCAGGGGTGGAAACACAGCCCCACCATCTACCATAGACTAATCCAGAGTGCACTATAAAAGAGTGAGGCTCCGGAACATCTGCAATATATTAATGACATCATTGTGTGGGGGAAGACAGCAACAGAAGTGTTTGAGAAAGGAAAGAAAATCATCCAAATTCTCCTAAAAGCTGGCTTTGCCATCAAGTAGAGCAAAATCAAGAGACCTACTCAAGAGATCCAGTTTCTGAGAGTAAAGTGGCAAGATAGCGTCAGATTCCCACTTATATCAACAAGATCACGTCTCCACCACCCAACAAGAGAGAAACATAAGCTTTCCTAAGCACCATAAGTTTTTTGAGAATGCACATTCCTAAGTACAGCCAGATTGTAAGCCTTCTCTACTTGGTTACCCGCGAGAAGAACGATTTCCACTGGGGCCCTTAACAGCAGCAAGCCTTTGCCC